>NW_008752083.1:67491-125329 GCF_000715545.1 Opisthorchis viverrini | reverse complement strand
CCAAGCCAAGCCTAGACAGGGGAAGTCGAGAGGCAGATGTCGGGTTCAAACCATGGACCTTCCGCTCCAAACACTGAGGCATCTCGTGGGTTGCGTTGCGTTGACCGAATCGCTACGCTCCGTCAGGTGCTAGAACAACGCCATACGTATAAGCAACCCACAATTCTAGTCTTCCTGGATTTCCGAGGCGCGTTCGACTCGGTTAACCGGTTTTTTCTTCTTGACACGCTTGCTCACCAAGTAATGCTTGGAGCACAGGTGATTTTATTCCATAGGCGTGGCTTCGGAAAAAATTCAGCCTTGGTGGTATCTCCCACGTTGAACAAATGGAGGATCTCTGAACACTGGTAACAAGATGTACAGATCAGCCAAGCAATGTAAACAACAGTTGAACTATCCGTGAACCAAACACTTGAACCTCGACACAAGCCCAGGTCCGGCACCATATGATGTAAACTGTGTAGAGATCACCGCGGTAGCCAAAGAAATGAAGAGCAGAAAAGCCCCGGAGCCCTGCTTAGATCAGTTAAATCCCGCACCATCATCATCATCACTACGATCACTGATTGCAACAGAACATCGGTGTTTCACTACAGCACAAGCATGCCAATTTGTCTGGATAGAACCTTATAACCGAATGAAGAAGGTGATGGGGAAGGAAGGAGGATCTCGGGCTAGCCTACCACAAACATCCGAGGCGCTTACGTTTCCAACAACCAGTTAGACAATCTGGATAGAAACTGACAGCGTGAACGCCACTGACATATTGCTCCACTCCATATTGTTCAATGTCTCCAGCCAAGCGCAGGGAAGGGCACATGGACCCCATCCTGGAAGACAAACAGCACCAAAGGCACCCAAACGTCTCGCAACGCCCATCACTCCCTTCCGCCTCGTCAAATTCCGTCCACTTCTAGGTTGACGCCAATCTGAATTGGGCACGGGAAGTAACACTCCTTCTGACAGGTGATAACTCGGCACGTGTAACACATGGTCTGGTCGCCTTAGTTTCCATTAACGGATGTATTTTTCGGATGAGATATTTTGATTCATACGGTCATTTTTACAAACTAAGCTGTTAACGGGAGACTCTACTAAATATCTCGTTTATAGTAATCTTCAAATGAACTTCCCCACAGATGCATAATTAATGGCCGAGTGCTCTAGTTGATCGAATCAAAACTGGATCCAGAATGATAAGTTTCACGTCACACTAGTAAACAAATACCGATTAGACAACACAAAGAAGCCTATGGTTAGGTTTTTCAGGAAAGCTATTAAAAACCACGTTTGGATTGAATTCTCATAACGTTAGTGAGAACAGAAAAACAGAAGACTTCTGCTGCACTGCCCAGACCTATGCATTTCACGTGTTGCGAAGAGAAAATTTGGTTCAGTCTTCTGCAGGATCGAAACCTCCATGTTCTAGCCTTATATGCGTACCTCATGTTCAGAAAATATTCAGCAGCCGAAAGAACGTGAAGCTTTTGGCAGCGAAATCTACCGGGCCGATTCCGCGATTATTATCCAAGCTGTCCAGCAGTCTTTTCTGGAGCCAGATTGAACAAAACGGCTTGTGGAGTAATTCCAGCGGTAACAAGATGTAACGGTTTCCTATAAGGACGTCTATTCTCTCATCATTTCTGTCCAATTTCTTCATTGACGACGTAATGAGGCGAACACTTGAAGGTCCCCAAAACACCGGTGTTCAGATCTGTCCAAGCCAGAACCTTGTTGACCTGGATTGCGCAAACGACATTGCCCTCATTTTTGCAAAGGAACAGGAAGAGCAAGTATTACTAAACCCCATTTAAGCACCGGACGGGTTGATAGGAGATACTTCTACTTGCATTGATCCAGCCTTCTGTAAGCCATCCAAATTCAGGGGCCTATCAAAGATGGCTTGCAAGAGTACGCTAATGAGAAAAGTTGTCCACGAAACTGGGCGAACAAACTCAACTTACCCACCTCCAGCTTGACACGCACATGCCTGACGTGCTCAAGTACAAGTTGGGGTGAATTTCCACATTTTATCAGTTTCCTGGGACCATTTCCGTCTCTTTAATCTCTTTATTCATATCGAACATTTATCACTATCCGTCCATCAAGACGTTGAAAGAAGGATGTCATTCGACATTCGATATGCCTTCTCTTGGTCAGCAAAACTAGTACGCTACATAATCTAGTGCTCACTCCTAAGTGTCTATCAATCTTGACCATCGAGGCAGATACGATTCATGCACTCAGTCGTTTGAAAAGAATATTTAGAAGAGCAAACAAATGCTGAATTTCAGGCATGCTCAGACGAGCTAGAGTGCGTGCACCCAAGAAGAGACACGCACAAATAAATTCATCTTGGGTGGCCTGTGAGCAAAATTTTACATCCGCAGCGTCTAGCTGTTCGGTTGTTGTGTTTCTCCATTATGGTACTTTGAAGCCAGGTAAAATCTCAGCGGTGAGTTATAAATGGGAGAAGTTCTGTCGTTGCCTTGTGATAAATCTAAACATACTACGGAGAGGTTAAACGTTTCATGGTAAAATTCACAGCTCTCCAGCCATCCATCCGTAAGCCTCTGGGATCATCCATTCCATTGCATGCTTGACGTCTAACGCGAGGGTGAGCCATGCGTTCCGACTAAGCATTATTCTGCCTGGAAAAGTTGGTTAAATCACTTTAAACTGCCACGAACGGACTGCAGAGCATCCGCCACTGGAACTTTGAAAACATCTCAGGAATGATGACCGAAACTCCAACCGAGGATGGGCCTCTGAGGAGAACCGGACTCTATTATGGGGATTGGCCATGTTGTCATTTGGACGAAGCTCGAAGCATAATAAAATGCACCGCGAAAACGACGGAGATATCAAGTTCTACCAACTGAGAAAATTCTCAATGGCACTACCGATCACCTACACGCTGACGCACTACGATGCACCGCTAACTCACTACACGTAGATGATTTCGTCAACTCTGGTGACGAAATATTTGCGACAAAATTGCCAAGCTCAATGAACAGAACAGTGACGACATTTCCTCCAATGGCACTCATGCGTGGTGTGAAATTACAGTTGAAAAACGAGTTAAGAACGCTGTCGTTATGAAAACTTATAAGTACAAATGATTTTCAGTATACAGTGTGGATGAAATGGATTTTTCGCAAGGCGGGAAGGTGTATTCGCTTCTTTTTCCCTACTGCCGTCTGAGAATGAATGGATGAATGAGTGTTTAGTATAGTGGTCGTGCACAATTACGAAAGGGGCGCGTCAAGGAAAAGTTCACAAGCTGCATGATATGGTGGGTATGGGTCCAAATACGGGGTCAGGTGATATCAACTGACTTTGAAAGATCGTTATCACCTTCTCCTCACACGACACCAGAACTTTTCTAACTCACCCTCACTGATACCTCAGGTGATGAAAGCAAACCAGGTAACAATTACGAACAAGTCTGAGGTGAATTGGTGAACCTAGAGTTTCTAGTTTCTTTCTCAACTAAATATAACATTCAGTATGATGGGATTATATTATTTGGCGGGATAAATCCACATATGAATCCTGAACGCGTATTACTAACAGACGAATTTAATATGTGCTTCTCCCTTCTGATAGCATGTCTAGAAAGCAGTCGGACCCTGTACTATGCAGGAAGAAATCCACCGTGGCACACGCACCACTGGCTCTGCAGTGCGAAGATGTGGCATATTTTCAAATTTTATGCCTAACAGTTACAAACCCAAATTATTAATCCTCTTGAGAAATCCCAAATCCGTCATTTGGTACATCGAGAGCTCAGTGGAACCCTAACTTGATTATTCATACTGATATTCTATTTTAGAATGAACTAACGAATTTCTACGCAATTACCCTTTCATTATTATGGCTCATGTCAACTACAAGATCTGCTAATTCTTTCTCTGCTGAGAAAACTGCTTGTTTATTTTTATTTTTGAAATATATCTGAAGTCATGGGAGACTTTTTTTGAAAAAAATTAAACCTTATCCCATGGTATCCTTGATCCCAATGCAGCAACACGACTATGGCCCTTTTCGAGGCCATAATACCATGCTGACAGCCTAAAAGCAAAATAGTTAGACAGTTTTGTATAGAGGAAGTCAATAGAAGAAACTCCCAACTTCTAAGGAGACCAGCGATTGAAGATCTTGAGTGTTGTTCCCAAAGTTGATGAAAATACGTAGTCCTCTGACCGTGATAATGCATGAAAAAACACTGAAGTTGAGTTTAGTTCTCTAAAGCTGTTTGGCTTGCAAACGGCTTCATAATTTCCTTTTCAGTTGCCAGAGTCATCTTATAAAATACGGTTGTGTTCCACTAGCTTTTCTGGAAAAATGGCTCAGCACATAGCTACCTGACAGTAGACTGTACGTAGATTCCAACATGCAATTTTTATGAGAACGCCCTGCCATCGTGTCTATTTCTATCTCAGAGCAACACGAATAAGATAACAAAAATAAGGGAATCAGCCGTATCTGGCCAGAGCCGCTAACCACGAAAAACCTCAAGAGCCCAGTCCAATAGTTTAGTCTGAAAGTTGAGGTTTCATTGTCTGTTGGGTCCCCTTAGTTGCAATAATGCTGCAACAAACGAACGAGTGAAACATCTACGCTTACTGCCGATGAATCAACTTAATGACGTCCTACTTATTTACTAGAACTGTCTGGTTACTGTCTGGTTAGTCAGTTTTTGGTGGCTCGACAAGTGGGCTGTGTATCGTAGCTAAGCCACCAGCCAGTATATAACTAATATACCTTCCGACTGAGATTAACTGCATAATGGTGTTCCCACAATAAACATAATTTTTACCAACCATTAAATTTTACCGAACACTTGCAAAGTATCTTACCATATAGACTGTTCTTCGTTGCCCTCGATAATCCCCGCTGTTCGGTGTTCCCCTTGTCGAGACCCATTGAAGTCGATAGCCCGATCTCTCTGTCTTCTGTTCTTGAACCAGTTGGACACCTGAGTAGTGGTCAGTCCAGTGGTCTCAGCTAATTCACGTTTATCCCTAGGTGAGGGGTACGGGTTATGATTGTACCATTCACGCAGCAACGTTCTGGATTTTTCTTTGAAACAGTAACTTGTTTCCTCTCCATCCCAAATGGTTCTTGGAAGGGGAAATTTGCGCCGAATTCGATATTTAGCCACTGCACCCAATACCCGTCCCTTCGCTTTTTCTTCTTCCGCGTAGTGAGCACGTAACCACAGCGACTGAAGTCGTGAGTGGTGCTCTACGGAGAACGAATGACTTTCTAAGAGGTTGTACAGTTCGCTGTAGTTCCCTTTGTGGAAGGCTACTGTAGCTCTTGCAGCCAGGACACTTTCAAGTAACTGTACTCTCTCCTGCTGTGGTAAGGTTTGGAGGAAATATTCCAGCCGAGTAATGTCACCTCGCTGTTGCAAAACCTCACATATACATGTGATTTGTGGTTCAGTAAAGCACAAACTACAAGGCGGATTCTGTTTATCATGAGAACCGGTAACAGTTTCACTTGAACAGTTAGAAGTTGATGCGCAGGTGAGAACATTGAACACAGGGGTCGTAGCTGACTCATTTGACTTGAGGCTTTCTTGGAATCGGGAAATCGATGAATACAAACAGGTTGGTGAACTTAGTAGGTCGCTTGGATGCCGAAAGTATTCATCTATTCTCACAGTCGACCGTTCGGAATACTGTGATGAGCAGTAGACCAAACTTCTAATGGGATGTTGTAGCGTCCTGTACTCCAACACACTATCAGAGCAGCTATCGGTGCTGTTATCCAGGTGACCGAGTAATGTCGATGTCGGCCTAGTCTGCAACGACGCGTACATCCTTCGACCGATCACGAGTATCGTCCTCGACCAGTAGTTTGTCAGAGTATAAGGTTACCACCGATGTAATATAATCTGCCTTGATGCTCCCAATTAAACTATAAGGAAGTCCATTTTCATCAAGCCTTGCTGAATGTGGGTGGAACGGATTAGACTTCTGTCCGTCTATCCAAATGTGACAGATAGCCTAGGCAGTCGATATACGAGTGTTTTGTGGAGTCAAAGACAGTGGGTAGGTACTTCCAGAGCTTCGGGTTGATTGGTTTACTTCTGAAGGCATTCCTACGCATAATTCACGATTGTGTTGTCGCTCCGACTGTTGGTGTGTGGTTAGCTCAAATTTCTTCACACCCGCCTGAAGTCGGTTTAGTTACCAAGTTGAAGCGTCAATTATTCAGCCAATCAGGTTAGTCTGTTCCAATTCGGCCTCCCCTATCACTCCAGCGAATCCGATTCGTTGCCGTTGCGCGCCAGCGTTCCACCCGCAATCGCTGAGTGACAGCCTTGTGCACACATACATTACCATCACCTTCTGCACACCTAAAGCAGCACACCCAACCCTTCCACAGCAATCAAATCTACGGTTGGTCACAGATATCGGCGAATGACCGAACTGCTGGGACTCGCCAGAGCTCACACGATGCAGGTCTGCTTTCATCCATTGGAAACGTCTTACTGTATTGATTGCTCCATATAGGTAATGAAAAGCCGGTTTTATTGGTTTCACTCTAGTTCGCTGTCATACCTAAGTAGACCGCGTGCCTAAGTTACAAACAGTCTGTCCTAAGTAGTCTTACACAACACGAAAACCGAGCCATAACCTTCAAATAGTTTGCCCACAAATGCAATTAGTCCGCTGCACATAACGCTTTGGACGGAGGGTTGCAAGACCCCTGAATCAGTTCACATTACCTGTAACAAGGAGTATCTTGTGTAAGGGGCATATCTCTCGGTCACTGAATAGTTTGTGATCAAGAGCAGTGAGAAGATCGGTCCACAGATACATTTTTACAAGCGCATTCATAAACTGCAACAACCTGCACTTTTCGAGGTTTACAGGACTCGGAAATAGTAGTTTGAATGCTATAACCGATCGCAAGCTTCATCATGCTTGTTTGGTTTTATTCACACTTGAGCAGTCTCCTTGATACAGGCGAACGTTTGAAATAGATTTTATTTTACCGGCTCTAATATCAATGAAATTCTATCTTCTTGACCCTGAGGCAGGCTTTGAAACTGTTTGTTGTTTCATTCTCAGGTCGTTCCTGACATTACCGACCTCGTTAGGACTGTATCAACGGTTAACCCGTATTCAGCAAATGGATGTGAACATTCGCACATAAAGCATAGTATTTTTTCCGTTAAACTGTCGTAAATTCAGCAAAGTTGGTGCACTTTATATCCACTGATAGCATTTTATTTGCATCAAAGGTTGATCTCCAAGGAGTCGACTATCATCTGACAGCCAAACTGATCCACTTTTATGCAGGCTAATGTTAGATGTGGGATTCAAGTTCACTGTTATTGTCACACTATATGCACACAAGCCAAAACACACCAGAACACCTGTATGGTATTCAAACCTCCTTCAACTGATTAAAACCCATTTTCAGATACATGGATAGCACAGCATGTGTGGTTAAATACAGTTCGGAAAGCAGAGCGATTACGAAATTAGCTGTTACTGAATCGTAGCATCCAAATGATGGTGAAATCAAGGTCTACCAGATTTTGACAGAACCGGCTTTGCTATTGACGGAGTACCAGCCAATGAGTCCGGGGTGGAAATCACCATCTCTCGGAATCGGCTTCGGCATCCTAAAAAAAGGATGAGATTGAGTCGCCCTTTGTTTTCAATGGTAAGTTCCTGAAGAAACCTATCACATGTACTCTAGTCGTCGTGGCTATCAGGTCAGTGTAACGATGAGTTTGTTTCGTACTCAGGGTAAACCAGTCTTGCCTGGACAGTTTGGATTAAAAAGACCATCCGTAGTGTATGCTATCTGCGCAAGCCGATTTCCTATAAACTTCTTATTATCTTTAGCTGTGATGAACGAAATCGGGAGCAGAGTCGATCGTCCTCCCATGTGAGGGATCCCTCTCTAGGGACTCGCTTTTCAGCAGATTAGTTCAACTTTACACAGCAGCCATCGGCATTCAAGGAACAGTGTCGAAATTGCAAAACACCTGAACGAACCTACAACTATCCTGAATGTATCATTTAGTATGCATGCATACATGCCGAGCTGGATACTAAAGCGCATATGTCTAAGATCTCATACATTTTAGACGTTGTGATCGACTTCTTTTCCGCAAATATTCGAATACAGCGTTGTCGGAATTTCAAAAGTAACAGGAACGACTGTGCGTCCCGCATGCAAATAACCGTGGATCAGGGCATCAATTAAACCTCGACTCCGATCCGCTGGCCATCACACCGTGAGCAAACATTTTGCTGCACTCCATCAAAATTTCTTCTGAAACACGGTGCCAAATGGTCGTAAACTGTCTTAATCTAATCTGGCCTACTCATTTCACCATAGTGACCATAGCTAGCTGACGATGAAGTTGTAACGGATGGTTGCTAACGAATTAAGGAGTCCATTAGTCTGAAGTGAATCACAACATTACGACCAAAGGACATCCAAATGGCCCAAGTTGGAGAGGTGATCATGTTGGAGTGCCAGGATTGAATCAGGGAGCTGCATTACCGCGCCATGTGCCGCCACTATTGCAGACATCAGTTAGGACGCATAGAAATTAAAATTACTCATGAGACTAGTATGTCTAGCGTGAAAACCTAGGACAATTAATTGATGTTCCTGATCTGGCAGACATCTGAAGTTTACTTATACAGCTAAGCTGAACTGGTCATTTTGCAACTATGCACATTTGTGCGAAACTGAGTATGGGATAGATCACCATTGCCACAAATACTCTTTACTGAAAGAGTTCTTGATTCGAAAATTCTCGCTAAAAAGAACTTGTGGAATGCTGAGCCTCAGGATGCTCGCTGGAGTTAGTGTCCATGACATGCAATTATCCAACGAAGGTCATTCAAAACCAACACGATATATGGATTAGACGAAGAATCTCGGATTTAAAGAGGACGCTGAACCCAGGACCAAATACCAAAATGGTATTCAACTCTGATATAATGACAATAGTAATTTTCTTCCAAGGGGAAAGCAAACAAAGCTCGATAGTCTAGTGTAGTAAGTAAAGTCTACCACACGCCTCACCGGGTGAAATAGACTTGAGGTTTCAGTGGCCTTAATAAAACATCATAGAATGACAACAAACAACAGAATTTGGAACCGACTAACCTGTATCCACAAAATGTACTTGGTTCATCTTTGTGTGCTCTATGTGCCACAATGCTAGTGGAAGCCTTTTTACCTCGATTAAAAGTCACTTCAGTAAAATTAGGATGCCATTTTGTGGAACGTATGCGACTCCCTTTAAATAACCAGCAGGACTAGGCCTGTGTCCACCTTCGATATAGTCCGAAAATTCGAAGTTTCTTGCACGAAAACGGGCACTTTTTAGGATTGCTTGCTACATGGATATTATGAAATCGATGAAGTAGCTCCAGTCGATACTGATCATGTCTACATTGGTGGTAACAAGGGCAGCTAGATTCTCTTAGTATACCTCAGCACCTTCCTACCCTTGGGTAACTAAACCCGTAACTTACTGGAAAATGGCCCCCGAGGTGTAGAGTCCAGTCAGTGAAAATCCATCAGGGGCATGTATGATATTCGGTAGGGCATAAACAGGGTCGAATGGAGTTTGTGAATATTAGTACTTTAGATCTATCTTGGAAAATATTCGGGACCAGTTAGTTTGTAGAGAACATGCTTCGGTCTCCTAACTGGTTTGAGAAACAGCAAGTTTAGGTAACCACCATAAATTCGTGATGTCTTGTCAGCGCTCTTTAATGAGGGTAGCAATTAGTCTCTCTCTCAGCGAAGACTAATGGTTATTCGAACGCATTGTTCATCCAGTGCTTCAGCTGTATACGTTGGACTGTCTTAAGGAAGCGCGGGTCAGCTCAAGAAAATGGGTCATCCACTTATCGGAAGCCTAATAGTTGAAAATACATGCTATCCACGGCTTTACTGCATCTTCGGCTAAAATCTTTGAATTCGGTCTGCAGATTGGTGAATAGAAAGGTCAACAAAATCGGAAGGCCTTTACACCATTGAGCCCATGTATGGAAGTACCGGCCTTATTCACAACAAAAGTACGCCTTAGTTGCTCATATTTAACACCCAAAATCAAGATGACCTGTAATGCCAAAGAGGAACAGAAGTTCCTGAAATGAGAGCAATGGGAACGAATCATTTCAAAGCTGCTCCTCAAATCAACGGTTATACCGGTCATTATTCATCACAAAATCAACGACCTATCCAGTTGGATTGAAAAATCGATTGGCGTTCGCACCTGGAACTCAGCTGAGTCTTTCGTTTATGATGCTCTTAGGTAACTGAAACCTGCTAATTTCGTGCAGTTTGGGTTCAAGTAGAACATAAGATTGACGGAAACTCGAAGACTGCGCCTACCTAATGAACTCCAACAAGGGCGAAACCGGTCGTGGGCTATCGGAGAATCTTCAGCAACCTCATGAGTAGTGTATTACGTCTATACATCTATCGCGATATCTCGAATATCGTGACAATTGAAACATGGGGCAGCCAGTTGCAGCATATTCAGTTGCTTACAAACATCATCAACGAGAAATGCTCTATCTATTCCACATCTGGAGGGGAAGCATGTGAACCTCATCCGGGTGTTTTATCTCTCATGAGGAGAACCGGTCGATGCGTGAGGCTAGTGCCTGAAATTCTTGTTACTGAAGCTATCTGTTCTGCTCTTGAAGTTCTAAATCATGCAGCTGAAGTTGTATGCCTATATGGAAGTCACTCATTGTATAAACCCATAAGGTTGCCGGAAACTCTTCCGCAACCCACACAGGGCTTCACCCTTCTTAGGGCTCGTCAGATGCAGTCCTCAAACAGATGCAAACATTCGTTTGCACACCAATTTGGTTCTCATGGGGGACCCACCTAAATCCTTGAATTATGACTGCGCCTACCTGATTAACACCAAGGAAAACAAAACCGGTTATGAACTTTCAGAGTTTTCAGCAACTTTGTGAGTAGTGTATCACGTCTATACAACGTATTGCAATACTGGTTTATCGTACCAACTGAACCATGGGGTGGCCTTGTGTAGCACATTCAGCTGAAGAATATCACAAACAGCAGATTCAGCATGATTCAGTTGTCTCCAGTGAAAACGAAATTGGTATGCAAATGAGGGTATTTCACTCATCCGGTATTTCAGTTCGTACTGAAGATTTGTTGACGATATATGGGCCATGTCAAATAACAGCGCTGACTCAACTGAGGCGTGGAATGTTTTCAGCTCAACCTAACCAGTCAATGGGTTCCCTGTGGAACTGAAATTTGTTGTTTTCATAGCATCTTGGCTCTTAGAATTGAAAGTTTATTCCACTAGCTTTGTTCGAATAGAACACAGATTTGATAGGAACTCTGAAACTGCACCCACCTGATGAGCCCCAAGAAGGAAAAGATCAATCATGTGCTGTCGAATCGCTTTTAGCTACCTCACAAGTAGTGTGTTCCGTCAAGAAATTATATCTTACCAAATGAAACATTATTTCGTTTCCTGCAGCAATTTCAGTTGAAGAATACTATAAGCGGAAGAATTAGCCCCATTTTAGTTGGGTTTGCAGTTAACATAAATTAATTTGCAGTTTAAGTTCGTGTTTTGGAAAATTTTATGAAGACACCACGAGTGATCACCAATGAGTCGATACACGTTGTCTCAGGACGGTCTCGTCGGATAGTCACATCGGGGTTTTGTTGGCCTAGCCTACCATCAGCCAAACAGTAATACACTCAAACTGAGTGTGCGTGCCTGTGTTCACAGGCCAGAACCGATATTTTGTGTCTGACGTTTGTTTCAGAGTGATCTGTATGCGCGGAGACATCCGTTTATTTCTCGACAAAACTTATACCTCCTCAGCACTGCCTGTCATTCCAACATTGGACTTTGGCTTCGGCCAGCTAGCTGATTGACCACCGGTGTTGCTATTTCTATTCGGACATCAAACTTGGTCACAGTCATAGTATGTGAATTCAGCGCTCGAACCAATTACCTGGCCTATTAAGACAAGGTGGGGTGAGAAGCTGCAATCGCACTCTGCCAAAAGGCGAAGATATAAATTGCCTTGTCCTACAGAGAATTTCGTCCACCTTGTGTGATTACGCCAATTCGTGTCATCGAGGCATCCAACAACAAATATGGGTCTCGAGGAGCCAATTTACTGGCTTCTTCATGAGTTTCGGCCGTTTGGAATTACCTCGAGAACTCGCATTGGCAGGTAAAATTTCGGATATTTGGCTTAGTTTTCGACATTTGCTATCGAAAATGCACATTATTCGCCACAAGAGCACTCAAGTGTTTCGCGTATGAGTGTTGATAGAACGTTCGCAAGGTGAATCTTTTTACCAGGAGGCTGGTGCCAGTGTGTCCTGCCAGACAACGTACACTTCGGAACTACGTTTCTCTGGTCAGTTGTATGGTTAAAATGATTGTGCCAAGACCTGTCTGTATGGGCTCTCCTGTCGTGCTGCCTAGCTGCACCTGTCAACAGCAAGTAACTGTAGTTGATGGGGACGGTCGACTGGAATGCTTGCCTTTGGCAAGATCATGTAGCAGCTGCAAGTGACCGCATCAGATCGTTAAATAAGAAAGTATCAAAGTGCTTACGGCATTAAAAGGCAAGTATAGCTAACTTGGCTTGTGACGTTCCGACGTGCACGCCCAACTCATTATTCTGAGCGTGTAGAACCGGTAAGTTACAAATGTATTTTGGACATTGTAGCCTTGGCTGAGAAAGTCCATTAAAGCACATAAGGGATTTACAGTTTGTGCACTAGGATTTAAAGGTACATGCTATAGCAGTCAGCTAAGGTCATCCATTTTCGAATGGACGATTTGCGCGTGTATTTGTCTACGCTGACGTTCATCGACTGCACCACACCAGATGCTTATGCCTGGTGCACAGTGCTAGTCGTCAGGTTGATTTGCTCACATGATGTGTGATGTCACATTTATCATTTGCCCATACGGGTGGTCAGGAACGCAACCATTCTTTTTATGGAAAGGCACCGGTGCACGAAACCCGAACATCGCACTGTGCACGCCTCTGAGTAATCCGTACATCAATAGGTTACCCCAAAGATAGGCTCCTTTAATATGTGCACTGAAATACGGTTTTGCGCGAAAATTCTTACAGGTCAACAAGGTCATTGTAGCAAGGCTCGCGGAAGCTCGACCGAGCCATGGTAACTGTGCATGATGACTGTGCACTTGAGCCCGACACTCTCGTCCACTGCGTTTGTAAGACGGACGAAAAGACAACTGACATGATCAATGAGTCTGGGATTGCCTCAAAATGACTCAACGCTGTGACGACCGTAGCTCCGAGCACACACGCCGCTTGAAGTAGAAGAGACTCGCATCCACTGTCCACTCTAAATGATTCACCTGGCACTAAACCGGCAGTAGCATATAGAGATGATGAATGGTCATGCGATTACGATGGCCAGGGATATGCACACTGCTTTAGTACAACTATCTCTGAAATGCGACCAGCAAAGAAACGGTACGTTCCGGAATTCCTGATGAAATATTGTGATATCGGCAGGGTAACACGGACAACTCATTTCTAGGGAGGAACTTTTCTGAGTGAGATCCCGCACGAGGCAAATCAGAAATTCGGAATGAGACCGTGGAAAAATGTCCATGAGTGTAACATCTTGTGACTTACACTGCAGCATTCTGTAAGAAACCTGGATCCGAATGTATGTAATCTACATCAATTGCAACGTGACGGAAAAAATTAGAAAATTTACAGGTTTTTTGCGCTGGTACTTAAACCACAGACCCTATTAATTTAACAGATCAGTTGATACCTGAATGGCAGTGTTTGCACATTTAAGTTTCAGGCCAGATAAATACCCCGTCGCTACGCGTCTTTTCCCATTAACTGTGAATCTAAGTTAGTTGTTTGAGCAGGTATTCGAACACTAAAAATATGGGAAGCTGTTTTCGGATTAAAAAACCTGTGTTTGGATAATGGTCTCGTCATGCAAGCATTTACTGCAGCACTACATGATTCCGCAGCTGGTAGGCATGAGTTCAATCCATACTGTTTGGTTTCAAGCCCGCAGTGTACGCATATGTGACAGGAATATTCTAAGATTGGTAGACTCGGAGCATAGAGCCCTTCGCCTGGTGAAATCAAGTCTCACCAAATGTTTCCGTTCAGATACCTAAAGCGGTGTACTTAAAAGGAGAGATCACGGAAATTTCCTGAATCGAAAAACCTTTTAAACAGCTGGAAAGAATGATGTATGCCTTTGTACTAGCAGAGTCCTGTACGATGTGCTGAATATATAAGTCAGTATGATTATGCAGATATGAACACCATTTATCAAATTAGTGAGCTGTTCCCTCTTACTAGGAGATTCGCGCCAATACGTCAAGGAGTGTTTCAGAAGAGTGGGTAATTAAGTACTTCACTGGTGTTTCTATACGGTCAATCAGTGTACCAGTTGAAGAGATTTTTGTCCCATTATCAACGACACGAATCCAGGCAGCTGGCAACTGCCTGGACAACAGGGAACTCACCAGCGAGCTGTTCAGCCAATTTGTTATCCTGATTGATTATAGGCTGTACGATTCCTCCTTTGTCAGTCCTTAAGCAAGGTGAAATATCCAACAACATAAACTAAATCACATCTAACTGCGGACTCAAATAACTTTTTTGACACTGTATTGAGTTTAGTATGGAAAACGCTTATAAAGTTCTCATTTAGAAATAAATTTTCCGCTCACCTTCAACTTAGGACATCCGAATTATCATATTTTGCATCCAGTGAAGCTGTGTCTACTAAATTCAATATCAGTATAGATTCGGTACAAACGGAACTCGTACATGCAGGCGCAACTCCCATCGGGCCACTTCACTGATCCGAGCGTTAACTGCAATTAATCCGTATTCGGCATGTCCAGTACGTCGTGGGCATGACTGAAGTTTTGAAATCGCTGCCGATGAGCTGCGCTCTAAATATGAACAGAGCATTAGCTTATTTGAATCAATTAAGGGATATTATTTCAATTCTCGTTATCGTTGCTGAATAGGTAAATCACTTGGGCCCACAAAGCTGTTGGGATACGCAACAAATGAATTGCATTGGGACTGATTCGTCCAGTTTCCTGACTATAACCTCAAATCAGTTTACGGGCAGCGTTAAACTGAAGGCGCTAAGAGCAGTAAATAATCGAGTGACAATTGAGTCTAGTGAAAAAGATTCTGTAGTTCGCAGTTGAGCGTTAAACATGTCCATCAGTTGATCAGAGTTCCTCTGCACTTCAAACATGAAAACAAAGGTTGCTAGAATGCAGGTGGAACGGAAGGACACGGTGTTTAGTAATGACTAAAAGCTCGATGGTTTGTTTGTAACTTATAGAGACAGAAGTGGTAATACGTGGTTGCCGAATTCCGAATGGAAGATTTCTATCGTTCGGCTTCTTTACGCGTTATTTGGGGAACCGGGATTTGTTTTTGAAAGATTTACAATGGAACACTTATTGTTGACGCAAATCCAACGTGCTTATCTTGGGTCGGGTCTAACGAGATAGTTTTCTGAGTCTTGAATCGCCCTTTTATTCCCATTTATTGAGATAGTTAATGGACTGGACACAACCAACTTGAACTGTAACAGATTAAAGTGAATCATATAAGGTCGGTTGACATTCAGTGCGGCTAACATATGTGGTGTGGATGGAGTCGGCTGGGTTGCTGTTTGTGAACCTGAGAACCGATTAAAACCCGAAGTAATAAGGTCAGTGGGAAAAACCACAGACACCCGTTTAGATTTGCCAGTCTAGCTAAATAAGAAAACATTGCGGTGAACAATTGTGCCGCTTTAAAAATGAGATACTATTTTCATCACCTTAGTTCACCCCACTTTATCCCAAAATACCTTTCGAAATCCGCGTCTGCTTGACGCTCAGATCGAGGTCAATGAGCTGATGTTTGGCCGAAACGTACTGTTGGTTCGTCCGAGCCCAACCCGGGATTTCAGACTGTACTGAAAGAGACGCAGAAACTGTCCACCTGAGTTTTGACGCTTTTTATTAGGTTACTCGAGACACGAAATCAGCTGATGTCCAGTCCATACCTACTCCCTTTCTGCTAGTAACCACAGGAGTAGAGGACTGCGACGAGTGAAGTGATGAAGGAAAGCTATCCATCCTTCTGGTGGCAAGCCAACTGAATAGAAAAACAAATGGTCAGTCAATAAAGAAGCTGCAATCCAGCTACCGCTCACCATACCACAGATCCATAGTGTGCTTCGAAGTGAATTAAATTATACATCCTCGGAGAACAAGCTTAGCGGAGTGTAAACATGGATGCAGTACATGAGATGGGATGTGAGGGGTCCCATGACAGTAACTGCAATTTCGGACGCACATGCAGAGCTCAGATACGAAGTGGGTATATCGATTTGAACGCTCCCGATGGTCTAAACACAGTCAACTTCATAGGTCAATAGACGGGCAGTAAACCGAGTACAGCATCCTTTTATAGAGCAGATTATTTGAAAGGGCGACTGAAGTTTGACCAGCTCTACTTCTTACCTGATGGTGGATACGATATGATTGAAACCTATCAAAATCTAAGTATCCACAAATGTCCTTTCTTGGGGTTAGAAAAGTATTCGAAGAAGTACCCATAAGGTTTGCTCAAGATATCGTTTTACCGATGGAAATAATGACAATGACCTTTCATGAAACAATGCAACAGAAATAGACTAGAATTTGACCGCTCTACAAGGTTAAAAAATCCGTGGATTCCCTTGTTATCCTTTGTCACTATCAGTTTGACTGAATGCAAGACCGACCACAAAATATCATTTCTATGAACAGTACAACTCTAGTTTACATGCACGTCTGATATCCCGATCCGATCGTTGAAATAGTATACGTATATATGTATATATACGTATATATATATATATATATATATATATATACTTAGGTATAATGAGCGGGTTTAGGATAGCCACGTCAACAGCTGTTACTTTAATTGCATTACTTTAATGCATTCACAAAAGTCATAAAAAACGCACAACCCAAACTTATTTTTCTTTGGGGTTTTGACTACGCCCACGTTCTTTTCACTCAGCAGTCGTCTTATGGAGCGTATGACAAACCCAAGGATTCTCATCTAGGCCGTTCACTAATTAAACCCGACGGTTGTTTTGGTGTTTCTGCATCCACTAAACTGGTCTTGTCTGAATAATACTTTTGAAAAAATCAAATGTCATTTTCTGTCATTTGCATCATTTGCTTTAAGTTCGAGCATTCTTCCCCTCACAGAGACTTCGCTGCACCCGTTCAGCAGTCCTCATAGTTCTCAACTCATTAACCGAATGAGATATAGACTCTTCATATTCTTCCCTGAACTGTTTTGGGATTGCGTGCGCAAGAAAGGAAAGAGCAAACGGAGTTCTGGGATCCCTTCAGGGAGGGAAGCTGAGTATGTACGTGCGTACGTACGTACGTACACATACGTACATTCATTCCTCAACTGCCCGCCAACATCGGTGCCCATCAGGCTGGTATTTGGGGTCTTTTCCCTTGTCACTCTTGAGTAGCTTACTCAGCAAAAGTACCGCTATACTGAACGAATAAGTGGGTCCGTCACGTGAACAATTTACTTCTCTCCGATCAAACTACAAATCCAGAACTCATGCTGTCAACTAATTGGGAAAGAGCACTTCAAGTAACCTTAGTTTATCTTATCATATGCAATCTGATATTCTACAGTAAAACTTTAAAATTGTTACCCTTTTGTATTGAAAACGCCTTCTTTTCCATCCAGTCAGATATACTGTTCTCTTCAGGTAAGTTGCAGTCCCCGATTACTTCACTCGTTGCTTTTTGTTAGGTCATTGACGAAATCTGTCATCGTGGTAAAATCGCAGGGAAATTATTTGATTTTGTGGTAAGCCAAAAGGCGCTTATTGGAACTCGTCCGAATGGCTCTTTTTGAAATCCTTTTCTCTTAAACGGTAAACGTCTGCATCAACATAGCCCAGTAATCCCGCTTACCGTGACTCTGGGACTTCTTGCACGGGTCGTTGTCTGGTGGTCCGACTCCATTGTGTACTTATCTGAGATCACGCCAATTCCCTTAAACTGAACACTATTCGTTCTGTCATTGCGCCATTTTCTCTAACAGTTATAAGCTTGCAAACTGGAAATTCCTCACAGCTTGAATTAAGCTTCGTTTGACTTTAATACCAAGGGGGACACCAAAAAGCACTTTCAATTAAGGGTTCTAGTAAATGTGAATTCCAGAATCAAATAGCATGACCTGGGTACGTAGTCACCCGTTGCGACATTAAGGTAGTGTAAACCAGACTCGTCCAAGTTATTGGGACTTTTTGTCCAATGACTATCCTACCGCGAGTTAAGCAATTTGTGTTGATACTTTCCAGTGTATCTGTTTGTGGTCTTGTGCAGATTCAGGTAAATAGTTTACTTAGATGTATGTGAACAAATGACTGTGGACAGCAGTCTGGGACACGTAACTGTCGCCAACGCGGTTAATCTAAATCATGCATGTCATCTGTTAGGTGGCGTGCCATAGTGGGGTTGCCCACCGGCCGAATCCGCCGCCAACGAAACTTAGCACAGCAGCGTTTTTCACGCTGTTTGTCACCCCAGCAACATAATGTCTCCATTTGACCAAAGCGAGCAATGCAGTTCAAATCATCCTAGCAACACGGTTTCAGGTGGTCTTGTTTCGTCCAAGCCTTTGCTCAGCTCGGCCGGAGTAATAGGGTGGATGGGAATTTTTGACACGCTGCTCAATTAAACGACCCTACGTCACGTGTAGCGAAATTAGGACTGACAGGTTAGCAAAATGTTTTTGGGGGTGGAGATGGACCAAACAGACAGAACATGGACGGTGAGCACTGCTCATGAAAATTCATGAACAAAGGAAACCATTATGCAACATTCAGGGTGATAGCGATCAAGAAGACAACCAGCCTGAAGAAATATTCCCTCAGGGTAAATCACAAATTATCACCAAATCAGTTGAATGAAAGGTCCGTAATTATGGGTGGAAAGAAAATGTGAAGGAATGTCGTGAGACTGGTCTGGAGTTTAACCTTATTCACTCATTTTCTCGGTTGCAAAATTAATCTCTGTTTTAGCATTGCTGCACAAATTATGGAGTATCATTCACTTGATACAAAATGATTTAAAGGCGGTATGTCAAAATGTGGTAAATTACGAAGTTACTAACTATTACGGCATTGTAACCGTCGGTGTTAGGGTATATGTGGGAAAACCACCCGCATATATCGGTTCAGTGGATAAACCGCGTGTTAAGGAGCGCGAAGTTCAGGGTGGAACATCCTGCAATATTCACAAGTTAAAGACACGCTGGCTTCCAAATAATGGATCTGAAGCAAGAGCGACAGTGGCTACGTAACTCAACCGTATCTGCATGTTTGCAACTGTTGCCTGGACCGTCCCTAACTAGAAAGATGACTAAGTCAACCGCTCATGGCTTTCGCTCTTTGCTGCCGAGCCGTGGTCTGACCCTATTTGAGTGGATTCCATCTGACACAGAACACGGCGAGGGAGATGGTAGTTCTTTAGGGTAGTTTTTAGCCTAATCGGCGTCATGCAGTGCCACTTTTACGTTGAAAAAGGCAGGCATCTGAAAGAGACCTCATGTAAGATGGCTGGAGTTGGGTCCATAATAGATGAGACTGCTGAATTAAAAGCTGTAGACCATAAGTCTTTTTCAATGGGGTTGGTTATGGTTGATTCGGGTAAATGACAGATTGTGGGGTTCTCACACTTTATTGTAATGATTAGTTTCAACCTCATTACACAGTCACGCTCCGCTGTATGGAATAAGTGACGACAAACAAAGGTAACTGTATAATACGGCCAAGCATTGATGAGACACTTTGTGGAACCTGTCTACTAATTTAATGTAGAGAAGAACGAATTCGTTAAATGTTCCATTAGTTGGATGGCAGTATTTGGCTGGTCTACTTGTATGGTTTAAGCATTTTTCCGAGCTGAATCAGGCGCTGCTTCAACTCGTTTGGCATCCAATACATTGTTAAAACCAGCCCGCTTCTTCAGCCTATACACTGTTCTCCAGCGATGCAAGCAGATCTGTGTAGTTCATTCAAACCTTCTTCGCCCAACTCAGTTAAGGGTAAGTTATGCATGTTACTTACCACCAAGTACATACACACAAGGCATTAACGTGTAGGTTCCTATTAGTTTATCCTCCTGGCATTATGTCTTTTTATTTTCATGCAATATTCAAAGTAGCTGGACGTGTTTGTGAAGAAAACCACTAATCTGGAAATGAGGATGATGTTAGCCGAATTCAAACTGGATCCCCCTTTCATACCACTGTTCACGACCAACATTTCAATTACAGAGATATCCAATATAACGAAGTGATTCCCTTCATCTGTTACTGCTCTGAAAGTTGGTCAGAACTGCCGGACAGTCCACGACCGGTGTCGTCTTATTTGGGATTCAAGTTAGTTTTCATCAACCCTGTAAGTAATCTCATATGGAAGGATGATGTTGATATCTTCCACACCGTTCCAACTACAACAAGGGGGAGGGGGGTCTTTGAGAAGCACATTCATTTGGAGAATATAACATAGGAGGTGCTTAGGTGATTTTCCCATTCATTGTGTTAATGTGCACGCCAGTGCCACATACCTCCACTTTGTTGTTCCTTTCATGAAATAAGACTGATGTACTAGTTACAGACGCACATATCATTCATTCAATCAATCAATCAATAAATCAATCAATCAATCAATCGATCGATCGACCGATCAATCAGTCAGTCAACTTATCAGCTACCAGCCGTGTACTGTGGTCACAGTGGTTCCAGCTGCTACAGTTTCGATGAGTGGAAAGTGGTAGAGTGTGGGACATACAGCCAAGGGTGAGAGACGACGGCATGTTTAGTTAGTTCTGGAACTGGGTAGCAAAGCACTGAAGGCGACAGCTCTGATGAGAGTGTCACTGACTGCGCGGTTGGGTTATTTCTGCCAGTATCATTATCAGTATCATTATCATCTGTATGAATATCCTTAGCCTTTGGTGAGCTGAGTCCCGGGGTCCCCATCAAGGGGGAGGGCAGTTGTCGAACCGACTAAGTTTAATGGTGTGTTTCCATACTTCGTTGCCAGATCATACACTGTCTACCTCTCGGCCGCTTCCACCCATCACAGGGCTGGGTTAAAAGAGCTCTGCCAAGTAGACGGTCCTCTTGCATGCGGAGTACATATCCTGACAGGCGTAACCGTGAGTAATTAATGTATCGCCGGAGAGTTTGTTCTTCCTAGGGCCATCTAGCATACCAGCGTATCAGCATTACTGATCTTATTTTCGCACCAGACCAGACCAATGTTTCCGAGGCACCAATGGTCAAACACTGACATCCTTCGTATGTTTTCTGCGCGTAGAGGTCATGTCTCTTATCTAGAAAACAATATGGATCGCACCGCCGCAGCGTAAACTCTAGCCTTGACAGCCAAGCTCACTTCACATCGGTACCATAGGTGTCAGAGGTAGGAAATATTTATCATGGCTTTCCGACTCGAGAAATAACCTCATCTCCATCCAGTCAACCGGAAACTATACAACTGCCTAGGTAAACATTTTATTTATCACATATATTGGCTCGTCCGCAAGCATGAAGTCTTTAGCACACGTTACACTTTGCAGTTGTGAAGTGGATGCAAAACGGTGCGGCAGAACTATTTGGGTTGTTTAAAATGACTTGCATTTCTGAAGGATATGAGCCAAGGAGAGCAATATCGTCCGCATATATTGGACTGTTAGTCTAGTAAGTAGCGTCGATTCAAGGAAATTAGGTTATCTAGGTGTGTCTTGGTTCTGGTTACCGCCCATGGATTTGCTTAGCTGTTGGCTGTCAGCCATACGCAGCAAATAAACGCGGTATATTTATTTACTTTATTCAAGACTGGTTTACTGCCCATAAGGATCGAATCCAGGCAGTTTTGGCTCTCTGAATAAGCCGTTGCCATTTTTGCCCTACCAGCAGAATGATTGTGGCCTCGTTGAGTTCAAACGGGGGAGCAGCCCAAATTTTCCAACTTCATTTCACGTGTGCGAAACAGCTAGAGAGAGCAGGAAATTATACCGGGCGTCTTTGACTAGAATATCCGCCACGGCATTTGGAGCATATGGACCACTTCTGGCCGCTAAAAGCAACCAATCTACCGAAGTGCATGTAACAAACTGACGATAAGGTTGGTCCGTTTTCTCTTGGGGCGAAATGGACTGAGTCTAAGGTTAGGTTTGTCAATTTGCCATTGATGGGAGTATTGGTGGCGTATATTGCGTGGATGGTCCGTGTTTTGTACGCCGAGCTAGACAACGTTTTGTTACCAACAGAGGTGACATCATTAATGCGTAGTAAGTTAGCGGTGTGTCCTAATACGTCGGTGTGTAGCGCAGTGCTACACACGGTGTCATATCCCATATTAGATGTTATTGTTTGCAAACCCGTGACAGCGTGAGCTCAATGCGAAAAGTTACTCAAAAACAGCTATAGCATCTAAGTGGCCGTTTAATTTCCCAAAACTGAAAACCATGCTCATCTTGGTAAACTATATGGGGTATCCTCAAGTTTATTTTTTTTTAAAATGGATCTTTTTTACCGGAAACATGGTTAACAAATGCACGAATAACTCAGTCAATAAAACAACTATAAGAATAGCAAGCGTTATCATGTTAACCCAAATAAGTAACCCAGCCTTCTACTGTTGGGAATGTGCTGAGGTGGACTTTATTTTATGATTAGCAAAAAACAGCATATAGTATTTAATATAGTCTCAGATGCACTTCTTTGGATGGGACATTTATAGGTGAATTTCGGAAAAACAAGTAATGTGAAACTTAGGCACGTCCAACACCGACTGAGCGGCACAGACAACTGGCAGTTGGAGGTAGATTCTCGTGCATTTGAATCACTTCCGGTAAGCAGGCGGAAGTCACTTGAAAATAGGTGCTAAAGAGATAGTCCCATAGTGCAGAAATGTGCGAACAGTCGCCTGAATCACTGAAATAAAAATGGTGCATTGTGCGGTGAATAACGGCCATTCATTCAGAAAGTTTTTTTAAATGCTCATAGTATCATTTACTTTCGTTTCTTCGAACTAAATCGGCGTTTGACTTCGAGAACAACTCCGGTTCATTGCACGTTGATAATTAAGCGCAAACCAAATCAAGCAGGTTGAGAATAACTTTGGAAGTAAATAAGAAATGTATGAACAGCCGTGTTCACCTTTGTCCATAGGAGAAACCGACGATAATTAGATGAACGTTTTAATGAAATCATTATTTAGCGAAATTTGTCACATATGCAGAGATGAACTCAGGAAAGCATCGGTGACATACTCAGCTGGAAAACCTGTTTATGATCATCTTTCGTTCCGAAAGATTTACAGAATATCAAAGTATTTTTATGGATATGACGCTACTCCAACAACGTCCTACCGGCTGCAATTTATGAAGCTTAGCAGGTAGGCTTAGTTCCCGGGTTTCATCAAACTTATTCGTATCTGAACAAGGAACCAAATGTATTTATGTAATTTACTCAGCTGTACATTTAAAAGATGTCAACGGAAGACTTAGATGAACCTCTGGCTTATGATATTCTTTAAGCCTGTGTGCTGCGAAATCGTCACATGCTACAGCCTGAATGATATCTAGAATGTCACAGGATATTTGAAGATGCTATTATTTGATATGGATTCTACCCTGTACGTGAACTCATTCTATTCTAAAAAGCAGGGGAGCATTTTGCAGTTGTTCCGTTCTTATTGTGAGTCACCAGCGGTGGGCACCTCATGAAACTTCAAGGAGCCTCGAACTCGTAACCTCCCGACCAATAGTCTGAACACAACCATTTGGCCACAATCGACTGGGTAGCAGTGTGATGAACTCGCACTCAGGCAGGATATAGCCCGCTCACCCCAACCATTTGGCCACAATCGACTGGGTAGCAGTGTGATGAACTCGCACTCAGGCAGGATATAGCGCCGCTCACCCTTCAATCGCGGGATTCACACCATCTAATCACACGTATTCATTTGCTCCTCGAGCAACGGCTTCTCAAGTGAAAGTTTCACTCATTGGGTGGGTTTCCTTCTTCCTGGCTACTTATACATCGTTGTTGGCAGTGTGGGAGGGGTTTGAGAAATCTAGTGGAGACAGTCCATACTGATTGGCCGAGAAGCACTGTAAAGCCGTTTCATCCTTGTTGGGAATCGACAACAGTACACATCTCGCGAAACTCCAGAGAGTGTGGTACTGAAACCTGCGGTCTCCGCCTAGTAGTCCGAACTGTTACCTTTCGGCCACGCGCGGCTGATCAAGTGTGGTTAGCTCACAGTTAGACAAGATATGGTTTGGTTTTGCCTAGAGGATGAAACCCCTTTTATTAATCCCCAGATTTCCTCACACTACGAGCAAATCGTCTTTGTTTCCTTCGATATGACACTGCTTTTACAGTCCAAAGCATTGAGGCTTGTCTGTGTGACGCCAATCTGCCTGCTCCATTCTATTTATTATTGTCTCTTCTCTACCATAAAGATGGCTTTTTATTCCTTTCATTGCTGTGCTGTCTTTGAACATGGTGAACGTAGGGCTCTGTCGCCTTTGCGAGAGCGCAGTAGGTGATGGCATGCACAAATCCCTATTCCCTGTCTGACCGCTCATTACCCAAGTTAGACGAAGCAGCTCACTTAACTATGGTTTCCGTTGCATGTGTGCAACGTCGCCTAATGCCCCAAGTTCATCAGCCCACAGTGACTGGTCACACCAATTAGGGAATGGGGGAAGGGTGAGAGCAGAGTGAATGTTACTGATGTCCAGCGATAGTGACAAACTGGGTTAGTAGTTTAGGCTCAAAGTTAATGACTTACGGACATCAAAGAAATAATCATGTAAGGAAGACCTCAACGAAGAACATTTTCACGGAAGACCACATGCAAATAGTAGCGAGGGTGGCTCTTTAGCGACCGACGGTATGAAAGCCAGCTTGGCGGTGCTAACTGGGTAACTTAGTGCAATTCAAGATGAGTAGCGTTCTCACGATCTCCGTCGCCAGCTGGGTGAGATAATAGGCACAATTTAGGGATTTTCTGGATCTGCAATTTAGGGAAATCAAGGTCAAAAGATGGTGAAATCGAAATAAATGTATAAAAAGCATTGGTGCTCGAGACAGCATTGAGTCCAAGATTCTAGTGTTGTCATGAGACCGAGTATGCCATCAGCTGTATCGGTAATATCAGTATCTGACGCAAATAATCCGACTAATTCCCGAAGAGTTCAACGGATGTTGACTGGGCGGCAAATAGCAGACTTCCCAAAAGAGAACCGTCGAAGTCATGAAGAAAAGTAAAAATCAGTGCAGTTTAGAAGAGGGAAAGTTATGTTCGAGGCGAATCTGTTTGGCTCTAGGGGCCCGAGTAGGGTTTTTTTACTTTTAATATTTCATTGTTAAAGACGCCCCTTGCAGGCGAGATATCGATTTGTTTCATACCGAATTTCTCTCCTATGATGTTCAGCGGTTGAGTTCTAAATTTCAACCACATAGAGCCAGTGGTCTAGTTACTTGAATCATGTCTGGCATGTTCACTCATTTGTGGTACCACTTTTATTTTCGAACTTCACCATTGAGGTACGGTGACACAATCGCACAAATAAAATATAAACACACTTATTTGCTATCATGGAAGTGGGGGAGGTTTTTAACAGGAACCGGACAGTGTCGAGTATTTGACCTGATTACTCAGAGGTACACTAGATGTATGGAGCTATTTCCTAACTATTGCACAAAGCAACGAATGTATTAGTGCTTAGACAAATAGCTCCACCGAAAACAGTGATGAGGCAAGCTTATATCATCACAGCAGAGAACCTGTGATAGCATTATGAAAGTACTCGATCCAAACCAGTTAATTCTGCATTGTAACTCAGAGAAAGTAAGTAATGTTTTGAGGGAGAGATTGTTGTCACAAAAATGCTGGCAACTCGGACTGAATGTAAAGTTGCTATTTTGCTCAGTGATCTGGCTGCAAACGTCTCGTCACCAACCAAGGTGAGGAGAGATGTTTCGTAATGCGTTGAGCAGTGCGACACTTGTGCATACATTCCCCAAGTTGATTCCAGATAGGAAGCGGTGTGACCTGTAGTTTTGATAGTTGACCCCATTTGTTGGATGGTTGGCTAGCTCCCTGATTGGTCGGCTTCCGGGTGACCTTTGAGTTCGACTTCTCCGACTCATTACAACTAGCCTTTAATCTGTCGGCTTCATGGTTTCCATTCTTGTCACTTGACCCGTCCGTCTGATGGTCGGTTCCCTTTGCACTGGGTGATTAAGTTGGTGATCTCTTACCTGTAGTGGATCAATTACGGTCAATTTCTCCGTGGCCGCTGATTAAGTTTGTGACGAAATGCCATGCTTCTGAGAAGTTCCTTGCTCGGAATCCCGATTTTTGTGTATTGAAACCAGGTAGAGTGGATCACGCCTTCTGATTGCTGCACTGTTTTTCCACTCGTGTAGGTAGCTTTCATCCTGTTTGTCAAACATAGTAGTTGTGTCACTCCACGCAGTTAATCACTAGGAAACTCTGTTTCTTTTGTTCTACTTGACCTTCTGTTTCGGCTGTGAAGTCTCTTACCTCGGTAATCAATCTCACTGTATAATTCGCGTTCACACCACTCTCGTTTGCGCCAAAAGAGAACGAAGTGAACGGGAATTCGACAAATTTTGCAACCACTTTCAACTAATCTTATTGTAACTCCTTAGTGAAAGTTAGTATCCAATAAAGCGGTGACAATCAGGTTCTCTACATCGTCGCAATAACATTTCGAGAGAACCAACATCAACCGGTGAGGTTTGTCCATTCGCTTGACACAGCACAACCTGCTTGTAACCCGCTTAAGTATTGATCGGAAAAATGCGTAAAGGTTCAGGTAAAAGTTCGAGTTCGGCCGCATAATTATTTCGCCCACTGTGCTCAGAATTTATTATATCAGTGGAGAACGAAATCAATTCCGTAGATGATACCCTTCAGTTGACTCTTTTCTCTAAGTGTTAGGTTATGCTGTGATGTACAGTCACCTGTATCAAAGCAGGAATACAGCCAGTAAGTTTTGGCATTTAACCAAATTTACGCCCATTGGGAGATTTCTGCAAAGCGGTAACGTATATCCCCGGCACTCACACAAGCTGATTTCCGCTACCGCAATGCAGTGTCGGTCGTAAATTTATTCATCTGGACACGTTGAAATATGATCCTTTACCGACAAGAGCAAGGGATGTTCAAACGAACATGTGTGTAGTTGTGTCTTTCTGCCACCGACCAGCTGGTACTCAGACCATCAGTTGATTTAGATCACGTTTTCGATGAAATTGAACAAACAATGTGTGGCTTGTTGAGCGCTCTGGTAATTCAAAATGTAGCAAGTGCCAGGTCAGATGCGAGAGGCGGTGCATCAGCTAAGTGATTAGATAAGCTGAAAATGACAGCTAGTCTGATTTAGGACGGGAAACGGACCACAAATCGTTTACTTACTTAGCCCTCTTTGGCGCCGAAGGGGGCACGAAAAGGACACTGGAGTGTCTTGTGGGAAGAGTTGAACAATGAATTAAATTCAGCTCTCCAACGCGCCTATGCATATTTGAGCATTATTCAAGAAAGCAACTTAAACGAGCCTAAATACAACGTACACTGCTGAATACGTCTTTAGTTTTCACAAAGTTATCCCATCGCTGACTAGACAGCGATAATTGCAGAAACTCCGATCCTAAAATTTACAAGTTTGAATCTCTATCGTGATTCTCACAATATCTTCTGTTGAGGATTCGCGATAGAACGGTCGCATAGGTTTTCCCAGATGTCTGGCGCAGGCTGGCTTCATCTTATAATGATGAACTTCAGGTTCAAAATACCTTCATTACCAAGGAATAAAAGATACAAAGTAAAAATGATTTCTGTTAAAGGACCTCCTTCCTTGGAGAGAAGTCGATGTTTTGAACGAACTTCAGTGAAACATCAGAAGGTCTAAAACAGTAATGCAGGAACTATATTAGGGCCTCTCGATGCTCATGTGCTTAAGAGCAGCGACTACTCCGTACGCTTCGAAATTATCAGTAGCTCAACCGACTGCTTACGAAATCAAAGGTTTTGAAATGAAAAAAAATTACCCAACCATCTTTTAGCTATCAACTAATGATTTCGGACCTGAAAACATCAGCTCATTGATAACTGTTGTCCATTTCACAAAGGTTTAACAGGGCGTCACACGCCGCAACCTCCGACTGGTAGCAAAACTGTAACTTCGAGTACAACAAGTATGGACAAAAAGCACTTGATGTAAAGAAGAAACGGATCCAGTAAATTTGGATTAGGAGGCCTAAACGTATGAAATAAGCGGGCCCCTGTTACGAGGAGGGTTCCAGGGACAGCGAACTCTATTTGGACGGTAAACCCAAGTTTACCGTGTTGTCAGTGTTTGCCAGGCATGTGGACTTTGTCCGCAAGGTATTCTTCACTGAAGGAATGCTGTTTGTTAAAAATAAGCTGCATATAATTCTCTGAACGTTCTCGATTCTTCTCAAGTATGAAGCCATTTCGACTGTTAAGTTAAAATTCAAACAAGATGGCAGACAGGAACTGCGCATCGAACGAACCTCACTAAATACGCTAACAGTAAGAGGGTGAAAAATTCAGAAGTCGAAAATCTGTCGTGAAATATTTGTCTTCCTTGCCGGTAACATGCGCCAACTGGTCGCTCCAATGGCAGTTGGTTCATGCAACGTAGGAGAACCGATCTTAGTGAATACAAATATCATTGTGTATTAGGGATGCCTTCAATAAAAGAGCCAATTATCTGGGTTCTGGTGACACCAAGTCAGATCAGTTTTGCTTGGTTTGACTGAGTGTAGACTTCACAAGATAACACCCGAACACAGCTAGATGACCACAGTTTCGCCGCGACCATTCTTTACTTATTTTTTTTCAGTTCAAGAAGTAGTCAGTAGCCAGTAATGTCGGAGAATGTTGTTCTTTTAGTGGGTAATGTCAGATGAAGACTTAAAGTCCACTTAGAACGAACCATCTTCTAATGATGATACTTTGTGAAATTCAGAACTCCACAGATTTCTCGCAAAGAACAGGAAGTGACAGAGGAAATCGCTGAAAATGAACCTCTGTGGAGACAACTAAGGGCTCTCGGGGTTTCGAAAAACTGATGGAAGCTGCTGTAAACGAGTGTTCAGGCTTTATTTTGGCTGCCTGGAATTCAGTCAATCAAGTAGAACTGACTGCCTCTCGTTGTTGCACATTTGTGTGGATCCTGGGCATGCGCTCTTACTGAGCCACTCCTCCTTACGTTTTCCAGTGTCACATAAGGGGCCGACAAGTCGGTTAGCAACCTAGGGGCTGGCGCAACAAATTCGTCAGAAAACTCTTCTGGATTCACGTCTAACTGCCTACCGTCTGATGTCAATTCGTGCCGGATCGAGATCCCCTTACATTTTCACAGCGCTGGTTTCGCCAGTGGCATGGTGCTACCAGTTCCGTCCGAGTACTGGATAGCAAATGGAAAGTGGCATTGCTTGAATCTTGAGGAGACGTTCTCCAAGGCCGCAAACTAAGTTGAGCCCGATAACTTATCAGGCATGAAGCTTGACGCGTGTGCTGACAGTGGAGCCTGGTGGACACGGAAGGCTAAGGAAATGAAAGAGACCACGGAAGTCCAGAATGGCCGAAGATTATTTCAGTTAATCCGTGTAATCAGACCCCGGGAACTGCTTGGGAACGAAACAATCAATGATCAAAGTGGTGCAATCATTTTCAACAGACAAAGCGACTGCTAAGCCGTGGCCAAAGGCTCCAAATTAGTTGGATCCTGGAACTGAGGCATAAGCTTATAAAGTGAGTCTGGAAGCCCCTGCGGTCTCAGAGGTTTATGCCTACATATGCTATCTCCAGCGCCGATGGGCTCCTGGCACGGATGACCTAAGACACGCACTGTTCAAGGATGACGTACTGTGTTCAGTCAGCAGGTTGCGAGTGCTATAATCATGGGAGATTAGCTTGACCCAATCGTAAAGAGACTATCGGAGTCACAAGTAATTTGCCGCCCCATGGTGGCTCGTGAAACAGTGACTCCAAAGCAGCAAGCGGAATACCGGCCTGTTAGGAGTTGCATTAACCAAATCTTCACAATCCGTCACTTGATAGAACAACACCATACGTATCACGAATACGTATACGCAATACATATCAACGACCCACAATTTTAGTGTCCATGGGTTTACAAGACGAATTCGACTCAATTGACCAATTTGTTTCACTCAACGCGTTTACCCAGCAAAGAATGATTCGAAAGTTCGCGAGCATAATACGTTCTTCGTATTCTCAGAATCCTGGGCGTGAGAATACACGTGAGGATTCCCAGAAAACTTCGTACACAAAGTGACTTCCGAAAATGATGCCCATTCTCTCCAATCCTATCCAATTTTGTGGTGAACGAGATGATGAGGCTCACCATGGGACTTCAAAACACTAGCGTTCAAATAGCTACTGACGAAAGACTTGTTGATCTGCAGCATGCAGACGATATGATACCCGTGTTCGAAAAGAAGACACATGCGTTCTTCGTTGAACTGTTCAAAGTCATCCCGTCCTTCGGCATGAGTTTTGCACTCACAAAGTGTAAGGTCATGCTCATGGACATGCAATCACTGAACACGCTACTCACAATCCAAGGAGACGCCCGAATTCATGGGGCGTTTTATGTACCTTGGAAGTCGTATTGACTCCGATTATAGCGTGACAGATTAGGTCAATGCACGAATACACAAATCCCCGTCGCGCTTGCTAGTTTGAGACACATATGGCGGCAAAGCACTATATCCTTAAACCTCATGGAACGTGTCTATCAAGCTATACAGCACGTGCTACTTTGCTGTATGGCTGTGACACATGCACTCTTCGAGCAGCAGAAGTGGGATGCCTCCAGGCCTTCGGCAACCACTGTCTCAGGACCATAGCTCGTGCTGGTTGGTGCCGGCGAAGTTGCAATGAGATAATTAGAAGACAAGCGTTCGGCTGTGCAACGGGGACTTCCATCGAGGAATGTATTCAGTACGAAAAGCTGTGGTAAACGGGTATAAGAGGTTACCAAACGTCTGGGTGCTGTGGTTGCAACTCACCTTCCAGGATGGGGTTCGCGTGATCCCCCAGCGAGGGACGATGTAAGACGTGCCTACCAATAAAGGTATTCCAAGTGTCTATCCAGATGACCTGAATGAGTGTCTAGATGTGTAGGCATCTGTGTTAAATCCCATCCCCATACACCTCTATTCTTTTCTTTACAATAAGGCTTTCAAATAGATCATGGTTGTACATCAGCGAAGCATCGGCGTTGAACAATGATGTTATGCTGTCGATGCTTGTGACGAAACTGACGACGACGATGATGATGCTGATGCTGATGGCGACGATGATGATGAGGTGAACCTAATTTTGACTTGCCTCGGAGAAGCGTAGTTATTCTGTTGTCCGACTGTTGTCATTCACCACTAAGAATTTCTGCATGGATACATTTGTCGCATCGTTCAACAGATAAATAACTAATTAAATTACTATACCGACATTTGGAAAAGCAAAGTTTATTTGATACATAGGAGTCAACGTTAAACAAATATTGCGACCTTTTTCAAAAGGTATACTGGTCCTCTTAGAAAGATAACACCTAATGTGAGATAAAATCTGACCCAAGAAACGTTTGTGGGAATGGTCCGAGCAAGGGCTTTCGTTTATACACAACTTGCGTAGCCTCTTACAAATGATCAGAACAACAATAATATGGAGCTAGGTGAACAGACATGGAAGCGAACTCAAGCCATAGATTTCATACAGTCGATCAACGTGGTGGTTTTTGACGTCAGATAAACCGGTAGACAATAAGTTGAAAATGAGGGGCACGGACGAACAGCAGTAGGGCAAGCTCGACCGGAAGTGCAATGCAGCAAAAACTGTCAGTACTTTAAGTCATCGTGAATGTTGCGGCTTAGTGCCTTTCTAAGATAAACCAGATTGAGCCACTATTTAGGACTGAATAACACGATATGTATTCATTCTCCTGAAATCCTGGGAGAACACGTTCCGCAAATTCCCTCGTGATCGGAAAGGGACAATAACACTAGAACGATGGCAAGATCGCTCATCCTGATATGAGGGACTGCTGACAATGCTGAGCGCAAAGTACTAAGTTCAATGGAAAACTTCAAACGCCCTCGAAATGCATGATACTCTTCGAATATTGGACTTCCCGTACCCAAACTCTCAGACGCAGTCCTGGGATTTCTTTCTTTCCTTTTTTAATCCGTTTTATAATTAACCATTTTCGTAGGTTGTGGTAAGCCTATCTGTAGCTCGTGGATAGGTACATATGTAGTAAGAAATATCGCACTTATCTGTCCATAGGGTTATAGTAGCGACATTTTTGTACATAATTGCTGCTTTTATCAGCACTGTCGAATCCTGATGGCTCCACAAAGATCCGTTCGCTAATTAGGTAGAAGCGAATTTGATTTCCCTCCAATTTTGCAATTCCCACTAATGAGTATGAGTAATTTGGAAGTTTCTGTAATGCTTGATTGAAAATAAGCCGAAACAGTCTAAGAGCGTGGCCTTAAATCTTTTACATGGGAAGCCCCATGCACAACTTAAATATAAAACAAATATAAAGCTGATAGAAAGCCAGTGCGCAGATGTTAGAAACCATGAACCATACTTTTGAGGTAGAATTTGTGGCACAAGGTCAGCAATATTTAGAGTGAATTCGCGTACTTAATGTGTTTCGGCATCACTTGCTTTATTGTTCACTTTGCGAATAACAAACACGACATCACGTCACAGGCAGTGGGCAGCATACCAGACTTTACTCCCTCGACCGAACCACGAAGACGGCCATCACGGGGGTTTATTGCGGATTAAGTAACAGTGCTTTTGTAATGTGTGCGGCGCGAGAGTTAACCCGGGATTAGACACAGCCGCTAGGAGCCGTATACGCCGAAACTGCACCCAAAAGCACTGATACCTTAATGTTGAATGTCACCACAAATGAGTCTTATGTCAACGGCTGCAGTTGATTGGAAACAGCTTCATTTAACCCGCTTTGGGCCTGCTGGCGCCAGAATATACAGCTACTGACTAGTTGTAGCCTAAATTCCGAGATAACTGGACTTATTCCATTCCTCTGTATTCAACGACCACACCCTTTTGCGTGGACAAAATATGGTGATTCCCCCATTACTGTAGAAGGACTACTCAAACGGGAGTGAGATGAATATATATGTATTGATGTTTGCATAGATGATGCTCTGATATGGTGAAAAGTCTAAAAATCAGTAAAACTTGGTTGACTGCATCCGATTGACATTGCCAGCAACAGTGGTGATATCTCGGAAGAGTGAGGAACCCTTCGTTCAACGACGTACAAACCGGAAGTAGTGTACATACATTTATGTAAGGTATTGAAGTGTTCTGACTGCAGGAACTGACAACAAGCAGTAGCATATTATGGGGCGTTACTGCGTCCGCAGACGGCAATGAATGAAAGTGACTTTTTTATACTTGTTTTGACCATTTTGGTGTGATAGGCCAAGGTGATGGGCCACGGTGATGCAGTTTCATGCATATCAGTAATGAAATGTAGAGTGCGTCCCAAACTGTAAAAACTATCAATTACGTGTTAAGTTGTGGGGGAATCACCTCTCAAGAAAACGATATTGATGTGTCCAGTAGACGTTCCTGCTACCGAAGAGCCACACTGACCAAATATTTAGTTTTTCATATATATTTTCATTCACATATCGACAGAATATCTTCCGTCATTCAGAACCCACTTTATCCAACGAAATCGTCAGCAACTACTGCTCTACTGAGACTGAGGCTATGGTTATATACATCCGCGATGGATTTTGATTGAACTTCTCTCCATAATATCACTAAATTCGCTTGGTTTACTGAAGTGGCATTTCGACAGGTCGCTTAATAAGGGGCGTGCAACAGGTTTTTATCGTCAATACTTTTAGGATTGAGCAACATTAGAAGCCTACAAATGAAGCAATAGATATGGAAAAGTGCTAAGCTGCCAGGTTCTAGCTCAGAAAGAGAATTTTTCAGCTCTTAACCACAGATATTTATTCATAGTGGGTGAAACCTGAGTACAAACGTTCCCCCGTAGAAACTAATTTCTCCTGGGTGGCTGTGGACTAAATGGTAGTTACTCTAGGGTGGGTGCACTTTACACGAAAATGTGCTCAACCAACAGTCTAAAGCCGCACAGTATACAGCCACATTAGTCAATAGGGTCTAACTGCTGATTAATCAATCCGGGGGTAAACAGGAAAAACAAACAAGTTTCTCCACTTTGTCACACGCAAGCAACCCAAGCAGTTCCAGTTTGCTGATCCAACGCTTTAGCCACGCGCATTCCCTACTCATTCGCTACCCACTTAAAGAGTGTCAAATTTCTGTACACTGTCGAGCAGGGTTTAATTTGATCAGTGCCCCGGTTGTTTACTCAAAACTCCAGCAAACTGTGGGGAAGAAAACGCAAAGACGAACCTTGTGGTAGAGGTAAGGGTGATGATTTTAGGAGGCCTTTATACGTAGCACATTATAAGTGGACTTTATAAGACGATATTCAAACCCTTCTACAGTAACCACTGCTTTTATAGTGACCACTTCTCATCTTGTGACCCATATCAAATGCGGTCCGAACTCCTGGCAGTGACCATTAAGGTAAAGTTTGTAGCGGATCATCCCGGCAGCGGTCAGATGCACTGTTTTTGAGGAGCGAAAGTAAAGGCCCCATACAACGGGAATCTCCGAAGCTGTCTGTATTGGAAACCCTTGCCCTTCTTGGCCCTAGTCGCTTCAGGTTTAGGACAAAGGCAAATAAGCCCTCAGGGCTAGTGAAGAATGATTGCTCGCTGGGAGATGTTGAGCCCTTACTCAGCATCAAGAACAGACGACGACTTGTACATGGGCATTGACCTCTATTCCTAAACCCAAACTTACCGCTTAGATATATCGTCATCGGCTTATCAGCCGTTTTACCTTATGATTCGACCATTCACACAACATAACACCACAGACCGTTTAACACTACGAAGCAGAAAGAAGGCAACATGTCTTCGTACATGGAACCAAAGAGCTTTTCAAGATTGCTAAATTGCAGGCTGTGGGAAGACAAACGACACAAGTGAGTTGGTAATGTGTCTAAATATTGGTAGCTCGGGTGAGTTTATTGGTTGTTGAGTGCTCTGCAAGGGAACGCCGAATCTGTCAGGTGGGTCCACTGTACTGATTACTCAGCGCACGCTAGACACCCTAATTAGCACCTTCGGACAGGTGAGCGTGTTCAAGCTTGAGCGATGTAACGTGTTTGCCTGACGCCTTGAACGACGATCCAGTAGGTGTTTTACTTGTGTCAATCGGCTGACCCACCTGTCAGGATAACATAGCAAGCCTAATCAAATTGTAGTCACTTGGAAACACCACTTTCCAACACTATACAGTCGACCAGGTGACGTGGATTTGAGCTACACAGCTCACCTGTTTCAACATGCAATGAATATCTATTTGGTTGACTTAACTACGTAACCCTTTTTCAGATGGCCACGAACTAGCTACAAATTGAAACAGTGGACTGAGAATTTGGCCTTGCGAACTGCTCAAGTCCAGGGAGTGGATATCGCAGAACAACCGAAACTACTATGCACGTTTTTTGGTGATAGAAGACGTCATACAACAGCTCGATGATACAACGATAATCCACTCATGCAAAAGGAGGGCAAGTTGACAGAAGATGAACAGAAATAAGGTTTGTGGTACGTATTCTACTCAGTCGTCTGGTCACTGGTATTGTGGAAGAGAAAGTTTTTGAAGAACCATATGAATTTCAAATCACTGGGTGTAAGATTGGCTTAGATTTCACCAGTAGACACATTCAATAGGAAATCCGTTCCCCACGGACTGTTTGTGAACCTTACCGATTCTATCGATACAGCAGAGAAGTTGAGGGTCGTGCTACGAAAGCTTGGCTATACGAACAAATTGGTAAGCTCCACAAAAGCCACACACGCTCGAGTGTGGACTTTCCTCACCAGCTCACCTGAGTCCGAATTCGATATATTTGTGATACGTTAGAGTTGTACATGTGTCCCAGTTCGGTTCAGCCTGTATATAGCATTCACTGTGGAAACATTTCGTCATTGTTAAAGGTTGTGTACGAATATAATACTGACTGAATGGTTGCTTAGTGGATTGGAAAGGTTTCTTGATTGAGACGCTGCTGTTCAAAATCAATGTAGTGTAAAGGTGTTTGCGGATAACTACACATTATTTTCACATTCCGAATCGGAATTACAGCCACTGACTGTAGTTTTTGGTTCAGTGGCGACTCATTTTGGTTTCAGTATAAATGTTTCTAATGTTGTTTTAACATCAACACGAAACCGAGTATTCAGCTATATTATTTTTGAGATAGCACGGTGTACGGGTTTCTGCCTCACGTGCTTTCTATCAGTTCGGCTACAGTTACAGTGGGGCTTGTATTAACATAACAGACCAGTCGGTTTATCAATGGATCTCTGAATTTTTACCGGGAAAAGTAGGGACAACGAAGCACCCTCGATAAACCTCGCAGATGGTGAGGAGACGACACTCAGAGTCATCAGTCGTTCGGCATTTTGCCGTGACAGGGCACTTTATCAACCTCGTTTATACACGTACCAAAACAATACGGAATTAAAAAAAATGGGAAGCCCAGCAATTGTGAAGTGAATTCAATTAAAATACTGTCTGTACCAAAGCTGCAGACTGAGTCAGCCGGGCTCCTTTGAAAATGAAAACCCAACCAGAGCCACCGCATCTCTGTGGCTGACATTGTTATGATCGTTCCTGGTGTCCCAGCTATCCAGAGCGGACCGTTCTGACGTTGCTCGGAGCTTACCCACACTGGGTGCTTTCTATTTTTCTCACCACTGGTGAGTTGCACTTCCTTGAACCAATGTTGAGATATGATCAGGAAAGCATCGACCTTTTGAACGTATCTGACGTCGTAATGGTAGTGTTGCATTGTTTACTTCATTCAAATGAAGACAGGGAGTCGCTAGGCTTCGCCTCATAGGAGAACACGACCAACATGCATGCGTTCGCATCTTCACCGAGTCATGTAGAAAGATGGGGCAGATATTTATTATCAGTTTTGGTAAAACAGCATCCGCATTAGATGTAATTGCTGTCCATTCCAGTTGGAAAAATGTGGTTCACCAGATAGAAGTCATGTATCAGTAAGGTCGGTTCGGGTAGGGGCCTGCAATTGACGCAGTATTCGTTGTGCCATTAGTCAGCTGAGTTGTTTGTTAAGATGAGTGACTGATTTAGCTAATTGTTCCTTCGACGTAGATGGCAAGAGAGACAGTATATGCACGCTTACGTCAGGCCGATAAGTGGTAAGTTCCCGAGGTGGCTCAAGTTGTTAGAGTGCGAATTTACTGACCGGAAGGTCCGTGGTTCGAACCCGACCCCTGCCTCTCGACTTCCCCTGTGTAGGCTTGGGCAACCCGGCAGTATCTCAGCCCTGGTGCTTCCCCCGAGTAGCATGGCAGCTAGGTATCGGAAGGGTGTTACAGCTGAACGATTATTTTCTGGATGTTACGCGTGCGCGGGTGCAAGGACGTGCAACTTGCCAATGGTGAGAAAAATAGAAAGCGCGCAGTGAAAGCGGGCTGTTAGAAACCACACAGCACCCAACTTCGGGCGGATTGTCGATCTATATCCTGACTGGTGAATATAACCCATGTCTCTGCATCTTTGTCTCCTAGCAGTTCTTACATGCTGAGCAATATCCTTTCAGTTTCCTCTTTTCATTTTGAAAGTGAAATCAGTCTGTGCTAGAAAGCCGAAATGTACTGTGTTGCTTTCTGATCCTTGTTCAGATTTATCAGATATGCGTATCTAAAAAACTGGGGGACTTGAATTCGTAGACTTCTGGTTAAGCGTTGTACACTGTGCCACTCGGCCATTATCAGCAGCGCAATTAACTCGCCTCACTCAGCGCTCTAACTGACTGTCTTCAACTTCACTACCGGTACTCGCCATCAGAATTTCCGTGCTGGTCTTTTGGCAAATATTCGCTGTTCACGACGGTCAACGTGTATAGCCTGACGTGAACACGCTGTATGTCGATACTGCGTGTGGAGGTGGTTATTGGCCATTGCATCATGCTAAAACCCATAAAGTCGACGCTCAGCTTAAGCTGATGGACATCACAGTCTATTCGGTTGCCAGCAAAACGCTGATTTCCGAAGGGATGATATAGTCTGAACTACGGCCATCATTTTTCCTGACCCAGAATTCGGAATTCATTGAGAGCAATGGCGATTGATTTTTGGGTTCTGGTCCATTCCGACATTCGGCACACAGTAAGCTGCGAAGGTGTCAAGTTACCATACCGCCACGCTCGCAGGTTGTGACTGCGCCAGAAGACATGCGCACACAAACCCACAACACAAACGCACGGACGAGTTGAGAGGCAGATGTAGGCGAAGCATAAGTGAGCGCACATGCCTGGTTGTGGTGCGCTCACCACCCATTTTTTGTTTGTGCCTTCGCACATCTGCAAGGCGAGTTGACGCCCATAGACAAAGACACATTAAACCCACCCCCATAACTCGTCTACATGAGAGCGAACAGATCTGGTGCGTTTTGCCGCTTCTGACGTTTCGATGATGGTTGCAACAGGGCTCACAACAAAAGGTGTGCACATGCACCAGTTTTCTGGATCGTCCGCACAGGACATTGGATATGATTTGTGACCGCGTGGGTTAGAATGATTTCACCGCATACTTTCAGAAAGTGGTTTGAATGTTGTGCATCCTGGGTCACCTGGGTCTTATCCTACAGCTGGACAACGATGTGCTCAGGAAAAGAGGCAAGGAGCCCGAACTTGCTCGACGAACGTCCACAACTACCCCAATTCTTGACGGAACATACTACTCGGAAGGTTGCTGAGACAACTCACCACCCGTTGCTGTTCCTGGCGTTTATCGTGTAGCGAAACCAGTTGCGGAGTTTTCACCAATTTTGCAATGAGTGTGGTCCCTCAAGATAATATACTGCCACATCTCAAATATCGTATCAGGCGAAAAATGAGGTGGCCCTTGTGCAGTGCACTCAGCTTAAGAACACCATAAATGAGATTCAACTGGGATTCATTTGAATCTCACATTACCACCAAGTTAAATCGCAAATGACTGCATTTGGCCAACCCTCAATTATTTTTCAATAATTTGCCACCAGATCACGGCTTTTCTCAGACTGTTATGATAGTCAGAGCTTCTTGAAGTTAGTTTCAATGCAGTTCAGATGAGGTTGCCAGGGCGAACTAGAGCTGATTTGGTTTGCTGCACATGCCTTACGCCCTACAAATAAGTGTTGGGTTCGGGACGTAGCAAGACACTTAGAGACGCATGATAGCCGCAGTAGGTCCACGTTATCACGAAGGTAGACGCGGGCAAGTTCATGCAATGACTGTTATACACAACCAGGACCCAACGTTATCATAAAATTTTGTATGGTGTAAGTCAGGAAACGAATCAGGTGAAACAATTCAGAGGCATGTTGACATTAATTAGCGAGTACTCGTCATAATTGTACGTAATTTCTACGGAGTCTAAGAGCAACAAGAGATTACGTAGTAGCTGTTTTTCTACGAATGCCTCTGTGAGAATGTCAGTATTTCACTCGTCAGTGTTTCAATGCATGACATTAATGATTTTTCTTCTATGGTTTACAGGCCGTAAAGATAAATTACAATAGTTTAACGTTTGACAGTGATTACTGATGTCTGGAAACAATATTTCATCCCACGGAAGACAATGAAGAACACATAGGCTACTAGTGAGTGAAATCCAGTACACCTGCGAGCGTTTACATGATTTCGGCTCAGTTAATAGAGACACACAGTGGATCGTCCTAGGAAAGCCTGGAATCCCGGCACATTTGTCAGTCTCATCAAAGCCTATAACTTTAGGAGGTAATCCCTAATCGCGGGCCTATCTGGAATGAGTTCGAAATCGATGCAGGAGTGAAGCAGACTTGTATTCTCGCCCCGGCCCTGTTCCGCCTCCACCCAACAACTACTTGCGCGCAGGATTTCAGTCATTGTGAAGTTAGTATGCCAATTCGATGCAGGTTGGACAGCCGTTTAATTGTTTCCCATTCAAAACACTGCTGCGAGAACTCATCGTCCATAATCCGCCGTTTGGGGCCGACTGTGACTGCTGGCGTCCTGAAGCGGAGGTACACGAGCCGAATGTGATCTCTTTTCAGAAGATCTCACATGCCGACTGTGACTGCTGGCGTCCTGAAGCGGAGGTACACGAGCCGAATGTGATCTCTTTTCAGAAGAATCTCACATGCGCATAAACAAAGATATTTTCCAAATGCCTATCATTTATCGACTTCCTACAGGACTTTACACAAAGCATCAAGTTTTGTTGCTCCGTTGCTCGTCTACCGTCGGATGAAAATGGAGTTAATGAGGGCACTTGAGACCCACCGTTTGAAAACTCGTAGCTTCCGAAGTGGATCATTGGATGACCTGGCACTCGACAGAAAGGCTATCTAAACAGGCTCGACGAGCCACGCGACGCCATGCAGAAAAGCGAGTGAGCCATTCGGAAGGAGGGTCATGTCCCCCGTGCAACCTCAACAATATGGACTTGCCCAACTTGGAAATGCACATGCCACAACAGGATCGGTCTTGTATGACACCAGTGGGCTCATCGGTCTAGCTGAAACTCAACCAAGCGGAAATGAGGTAAGCTGGCATCAGTTCCCGATGAGTACTTGCCCGAAGGAAAACAACACTCAAGTCTTTTATGTATCACATTCTATGGGCCAACCAGAAGTGCAACTTTTAAGAACCTGGAACATAATGATCTGCAATTCTTCCGTAGTACTGTAATAAGTACTGGCGAAAGTAAAATTTAACTGCAAACTGCAGTTGCAGAAATGTTCAGCAAACATTGCTGACCTGGCTCATGATCAAATGAAAGTCAAAGTTTGTGTTATGGCAAGCAGTGATCGGTCCGACCTAGAATGCGAAGTAAAGGCGGCCAAAAGCCAGCGACTCAATGGCGAGCAATTGGGCTGATGAACGATGGCTAATGCACCCAAACCATGGAAAAAACCTTTTAGATTCTCAGTGTGTCAGAATGAGCTTATATAAAATTGGAGCGGTAAAATAACTCATGCACTCGATAGGTGATAAATGTCAGTGAAATACTATGTATTCTATGTCCAAGGTGGAAGAAGAAGTAGGGAAGACTTCGAGTCTCGAGATCCAAGTAGTAAGTGTCAGGTAATTTCCACAGGCGGTATCTCAAATGAACTGCGGAAGACCGTTCACTCTTCTTTCGGCTGTTTAACCTTTGAGTACCTATTTTTCAGCAGCTTTTTTAGCAAGGATTTTCAACGCCTAGAGATATCCATGCGTGGAAACACGCTTTTTGCCGTCAAACAAGTTGAGACATTAAAAAAGTTATGTAAACTGGAAAAAATTTGCGACTTCATTTATAATTATTAGTCTTTAAAAGGTTCTTAAACGAATTCACGCCATGTCTGTCCACGACCATATCTGGGATATTCTTGCCCTTCTAATAGCTCAACCTGGATTAATTCAGTCAGCATTTCACTATGACCGCCTTCGTAGTATTGCAGACACCTCAGTCGGGCTACGAAGTTCAGATTTGTTAGGGTAAATGACATGTTTTTGTTCCGAAATGTCCTACCGAATGGCGTCCACACTGGTTTCTTCAGGCCTATGATTGAGCCGTTTGTGTAGATTTTGCTTTTCAGGCACTGCAGTAATATTCCGGTAAGAACCTAGAGCTCATTTCCACAGAAATTTTGTCCAGGCGTCATTCCTTCACTCCTTTTGGATGGATTTCTTATTCAGGTCTGTGCACGCTACGGATATACACAGTAAAAAACCAGAAGAAATACCAAAGAAATGTCACATTCTGTAAACTAAGTCCATTAAACAGCCAAAAGATCTGTTGACCCTATCCGGCAGCGACATCACTTACTCAAACCAGTCTAAAGAGCGTTGTCTATAGAGGAAAATGTTGGTAGCTCAGGTAGCGTAGATGGTCGTTGGCTTCTCCGCTGAGCTGGGCAATTTGACTGCAAACGTTTCATCACCAATCGAGGTGACATCGTCAGTGCGTTATTGGGGAGCGCAGTGGTGCGTAGCGGTGGGTTAGTGGTTGTGAACAACCACAGTCCAAAGCTCGACTAATCCTGTTATTCTGTAGACATTTGGAGGGTGAAAACTGACATCTCCCATAATAGGCAAACATAACTTCTCAACAATCTTCGAGGACGTTAGTTTAACACAACTCCCCTGTGTACACATGTGCTAACAATGTTCCAGAAAGCCAGTCTGTTTGTTCCGGATCCGGCTGGTAATAGGTAACAGAAAGACGTTAATTAAAAAAGACGAAAATTCATATTCATCAAAAATGCCGCTTCACTCCATAAGCGGGATGAATTTCCCATCGCCCTAATAATATAGTAACCTAGAATTGCGTTTACGCTATCCAACCGACGAACCAGGATATGATTTGGTCCTTCAAGTCAAGACTGACGACATTCTACTTCATCAGGAAATGAAAGGAATGGATTGACCCTCGTTTAAGTGAAGTGAGCTCGAGCAGAATAACCAGGTTTTATCCCATTTTTAGGATGGGATGATAAAGTCGAGCGACAGTGAATGAAGTAGAGAAACACGTCTCTCTTGAGGAATAGGGGGATACAGACAACGAAGATACAATCACAGCATCCAGCTTTTCGAAACGTTTTGCACGTAATCGTAGTTTGGCACCTGAAGTGTACCGTTGAACTTATTTCCACTTTCGAAACCTGCATTGACCAGGTAAAAAAGAAGGGCCTGTAACTTTTTGGGTAGATGAAGGATTACAGAGGATGAATATGTATTACATATTCTCAGTAAAAAGCTTATTTTTCCCTTGCATTCAACAAATTTATGGGGGTACAAGAGCCAGGGTTATATCCACTGATGCTATTTATTCCTCCAAATTTAGTCGACCACTGTAAACTTTACGACTTGGCTCACACAGCAGCAATGGCTAGATAAAATTTTAGGATGGTCAACAAAATGATATTCGGAGAATGATTCTATACTACTGCGATCGGAAGTGTGGTGCGACATCCTTTTACACAAAGAGACAAACGCTTTCGAAATAATTAATTCCATCAGATTCCATGGGCACATATTGCATTCTTCTGATAACATGCACCAACACACTGCAACGTGCACCTAACCGACTCCTACGAGACTTACCCCTCAACTCAGGCTTTCAATCGAAATGTAGCCCTTTTAGATGGACTGCCATGTGAGCCGTTAACGTACCTTATTCGCGCCTGTCGTAACGATTAACCGCTATCCGGTATGTGGAATATTATTTACTCTTGCACTTTGTGGTGTATAGAGTGTTTTATTTAAACGACAAGCCTAACTGTTTGACAGGGGATTATGCAGTGATTACGAATAGTCAAACAACCAGAGGTTCCATCCGCGGGTTGTCATATTTCGGCCAGTTGTTACGGTGGGTATGCAGACCATTTATTTGGGTTTCCATATCCTAACAGCATCCGGTTTTGAAATCGACTACTGGGCCAGTTAGTTGAGCTCAACGATCCGATAAAGTAACCACGATTAAATCCTGTGCAGAAGCATTTTGTAAACTACAGAAATTAATTTTAGCGGGGCACAAATAACCTGAGATAAGACAATCCGGAACTCATTATACTTAGTGGGTTCAGCTCAGAGACAATTCGGTTGGCTAGTTGTTACAGAAGAACGCTGGCGTTGCACTGAGTTGCATGGCACTAGAAGGTTGGTATCCGTTCTGAAATCTGTCTTCTGCATCATAGCGGTGAAATCACGAGCATAGCAAATAACACTACTTGTCATTTTGCGCAAAACAACGTATGAAACAGCAAGAGCGCATTTCACCTCCTTTTAAATCCCAGGAAATAAAACCAGAGGGGGAAAGTAAAGGACCGTCCTACAACCAGCGGCATGAACAGCCGATAGACTACGACTGGCAAATAAGTCGGGAAGAGCCAAAAGTTTGGAGGGTGTGACGCATGCGCCCAATGGATTATTGCCCACACCGCTAGTGAGCCTCACCAGGATAGTCAATCAGGGCGAAGTATTAAGCAAAGTAGTCCGAATTATGGTAGTCACCGAACACCACAGGCCTAGTTAGGAAAATTCAGTGTCAGGTTTGCGCAGAGCAGTACGATTCAAATGGCTGGCACTAAAATATGTGGCCTTCTTTGTTTAGCATTTTCTACGAAGTTCCATTCCTTCGGAAGCGTAGCCCCGTTTCCCCCACTTGGTGACAGATAGCATCGACGCTGTTGAACAAAACGCCAATTGCACCCAATGATTTAAAATGTCTAATCAGGCCAATGCATTCCAAAGATTCATGCGGCTTTGTAAAGCAGTGGGAATTCTAATGGTTAATAACAGTAAATTCAGCCTTCAGTTACCCAGCGTATATGGATCAGATACGTGAGAGCCCAACTGCAGCAGTAAACGGTGAATTATGGATCAGTGAATGCACTGCAAAATTGGTATATAGAGGAAACCGCGAAATACTCACACTTCAACATTTCTGTAGAAAACAATAGACCCGGGTCCGGTCAGGCAAGGATAAGTGACTTCCCATGATGCAAGATATGGCATACTTGAGCGTAGTTACTGGAACACCTACCGGTTAAAGATCCTTAACGGTATGATAGTGGACGGCTGCCGGTAGTGCTTTCATGATGCTGTAAAAGAGGGCGGGTGACATTACGCTGCGACCTAAAATAATTTGCAGGTGGTGTAGGTACATCGATGATAGACAAGTAAATGTTACTCGAGCCCACTGTTATGCCATCATGCTATGGCCGGCCGGTGACTTGCAAAAGGCCTCTGAGTATTCACCTGCATTGGTTGTCCTACTGTGGGTGGGTGTTCATTAATTTAACCGTTCTGACCGGCAATTCGGATTTGGATGCAAACGATTTACTATATTTAGTTGTTTGTCCAAAAATGATCTATGTGCACTACAAAGTTCTCAGATGGAATTCGAGTGGGCTGAAATTATTTGACCGTGGGGGCTGCTGCTCGTGCACTTCATGAAGTTGTTCGTTAGGTAAAATACAAACTCAAGGCCCATTATATGAAGGATCTACAACTTGCTGAACACACGTTAATCTTCGTTCATCCAAGGCCGACTAAATCAGCTCAGACAAGAGATTAGAGGTAGGAGGCGTAGGTAGATCAAACAGTCATCACTTTTCCGCAACATCGCCCTCGAGAAATATAGCGCAATTAATTAGTACTTCGGGTCACATCATCGACCCCTGGTCGTGAGAACTGCAGAGTCCATTGGTTTCTGATGTCTCTCTGGATTTGATGTTCTCTTGCGTCCAATTCTGGAGAAATCTCACATTTTACAGCGCTGAATTCAGTCGGAGAGATTTGGAGTATGAGCGAAACTCTTGTCAGGTAGTTTTATGAGTCTTAGCTAAGAGCGGATGAGACGAGATGCCTCAGAAGGGTCGACTAGCACAGCGTCGTTTTTTGCTGGGCTTTCTTGGGAAAATTTTCTCATTTTCGGAACATTGCCAAACAACGGCCAAAGATGCCTCTACCAGTTTTGCCAGAGCTCTAGGAACTTGGTATCCCCAATGTAGCGTAGTTTTGGCGTACATGTATCACCATTATATTGTGTCCTTAATGTAACAGGCACGACGGTAGTGCAAACGGCAAAACCACACTGGCTATTAAAACACTAATTTATCTGCACGAAACAGTAAAACTATAGTCTGGTAGTTACTGATAGTGTTCAATCATAATAGGGTTGTATGACACGCCTCCATGAGGGATTCAAACCCGTGTTATTTGGGATCCAGTAATGATCAGTAGTTTACCGATGCTGAGCGCACTCTTTTATGTAGGTGAAAAGTAATATGACCCCTTGGAGAACAGCATTCGGCGATATCCACTTGGCATACACCTTGCGTCAAAACACGACTTGGTGGGTTACTTTGGGGGAATTCTTTTGACAGGCAGATTACTATCAAGTATAGCATGACAATGTAGACGTCAACGAATGACTTTTCCTTTCAGGTTACTTATCTGAAATACGCACGCCAGACAGTACATAGACGTAAACAAACCTTACGTCACATTAATGCTGATCGATTTCGACGGAGCTCATCATTTTATTCGAATACCCAATGCGAGTGTTCTCCCGCAGCAAGCTGATGTAACAAATGGGTCAAGTACCACTCGTCTGTATATCTTCGGCAGATGATATGATAAGTAATCTAGGAATTGAGCAAACGCTGGGCATAAGGCCGTGTAAAAACCTTATCTCACATGATGATATTTTATAGAACAATTAAAATTCTCTTCCGTTGTCAGTGCAGTATAGTCATCACTGGACGCAGCAGGCTGTATAAACTGGTATCCTGCAACATACCATTGGATCACATTCTGTTGCTTGATCACGCCACGGACTGCGCACGATTACCCATTTTCGTTCTCGGAGTGAAAGTATGAGGACGCAGCCAGCTTCATCTGTATCTCTTACACACGACATCAGAATTAGGTTGAACCAATTAGGAATGCATGACCCGTCAACTAGAGAGGAAGAGTATGCATTAGACTACTCTCACACATAAAATACAATTATTTTTCGCATAGAACTTCACTGACAAGTCCTGAGCTGCGTGATACGCGCCTTGATGTGGTGACACATACGCTATACTAGGGAGTATCTCGGACACAAATGATTTCACAACTACGAATGAGTAGGTGAACATGGCTAAGAAGGAATATTCCATTAGTTGCCGCTTTTAAATAAATACGTAAACCATTGAAACCCCTTCGATGGGAATTCCTAAGGCTTAGGCTTACAGAACTGCAAGATGCCGGATGCTAGCTGTGAGCTTGGGATAACGCTGTGATATGAGCTCTGAGTAACTATTTATCAGTCGGTTGAAAATAGGTTGATGGTCTGAGCATTTTCAATTCCCAGCAATATGACTGGTGCTGCACATTTTGTAGTTAACTACCGCTAGTGGTTTTATGGTGGCAACCTTTGAAAACAAAAAGGAACCCCTTTATTGTAAGAAGAAGCACGTAAATGTCTAAATGGGACTGGGTGTGGTCGCTGAAACGCGTACTTTGAAATACCATGCTTATCAGGCTGATGAATTAATGGTTGCGGAAAATGAGATTGATTGAATTAACAAATCAGTAAGTCGGAGATTCGGTGGTTTCAAGGTCATCGATCTGCTTTTGGTAAACTGAATTTTTATCCGTTACATAGTGGCTCCATGCATATTAATTTCTGTCCTAACTAAGATGCACGAACATGAAACAACCATTCTGGAGTAAATGAATTTAGCCACTTAACTAGTATAGAGTAATCCTAGGCAAAAAATGTCTGAAGGATATGGCACGAGAAAAACTTCACAAAATAAAATGTATTCCCCCACTGGGGAACGCGGTCTGGTTACTTGTCATAATGAGCAAAGGCCTTGATCCCCCACAACTCTAGGATGTCAGAATAAGGTGGAACCATGGTACTGATGGAAAAACAACCAACTGTTCCTTGAAAACGAACTTAAATAAAGGAGCTTGTCATGGCCGTTCTGACACCATGCACATCTTCATCCACTATTGTACGGGGCGTGAAGACCTGCGAAATCTCACGACAACATCGCGGGAACTGCATGGGTGATTTCAATGCGGCACTGCACTTTTCCTTAGCCCTTGTTCGGTAATGTGTCTTACCGCGGATGGAGAAAATTCAGTACTGTTCTGTCTCTCCAGGCTACTTTCTGATGGATTGACACGACTACTCGTTCAGTTCTCAACCTAATTTCATGGAATACAAAAACATCAACCCATTAGGGTGTGAATGGAAAGCAACCGGGCATTAGTTTTGACTACTTTTAATAAAAAGGCTGCGCATCCTTCCGCTAATCTCTGCGGAGGTTAACGAAAATAACATTCTGCATTCTGAAGCACGTTTGTCTTCAATTTGATGGAAATCCGAACAGGCTTAGTTTTTAAAAAATTAATTTCCAGTGCCAAAAATTTCTAGATGAGCGTGCAGATGGTAGTATGTGCTGCGCAACTATAAGGATTACTCATGTATTAATTGCATCAGCACTTGTTTCTTTGTGCTAATCCTTGAAACGATTGGGGAGTCAGACTAGGTGCTGATCTTCATGCAATAAGCGGTGTCACGTTTGTATCTTTTTGTGAAGCCTGGAGTGATAAGAGCGTACCCTTACCTCTAAGGAAACAACGTGGTGGGTTTCTCTACTGTTTTCCCCAGGGTTGGTCGCGAGCAAAAACAGACATGCATTGTATGCTGCGCTTTGAAAAAAAAGAAACCGTTCCATCCACAAAACCTTTACTGTCCGAAGAAGTTTCTTGTGCTTAGGATTTCAAACGAAATCGACTGATACACTGTCCGCATTAATGTGGTATTGCAGTTAGATGATATGTCACTTCTGGAAGCCAGTGTACCCATATTTGTTTGCCTTTTGACAAGATTTCAGGGCCAGGTACTCATTCCTTAGGCTTATCATGGTTAAGCTATCCATTATATACAAGTCACAGCGCTCCAGATATACGTGAACATTCGTAGTTCATCGTGGTAAGTAGTGTATGGAGTGGCCCCTGTATTACCCTACAGTACTCTCTAGTTTAAATGGACACGCACACTAAAGGTGCTATTTCTTAAGACTTCCAGCGATTGAAAGCGCAGAGATTCCTTCTGTTCGTTGCAGGTTATAAGTTCCATTAGCATCAGGCACAAAAGAAATATCGGAAACAAACAGGAGAATATCATATGTAGATACATACCATCACCCGTTATTGTATCGGGAATGCCCATGGCTATACCGGTGCAATCTGTAATTCAGAGTCAGTCAAATTCTGCCGAGCTCAGCTTAAGCAATGATCGAAATGGTAGATGAGTACGATTTTCACACCCCGCAGCAGCTGTCAGGTGGGTGTCCCAACACTATGCAACATCAAGCGGCAAAATTCAGCCTAACGGTACAAAGAAAACTCGCAGAATAACCTTTGTTAAACGACGAATACAACGGATATGCTCTTCTATGTTTTAGGGTCCATAATTTGGGACGATAGGCTCTTTGGTGGAAGAGGGCCGCAGAAGACTTTCAGTAAACTAAATAAATCACACTAAACGACCATGTGTCAAGATGCTTACAGAACCGTGCGCATGTCAGCGGTGAAAACGGACTATATAGCTCTTTTGACGAATAGCTTGGATGAGACGGCTTTACAGCCTGTCATGGGAAGACAAGATCAATTTAACTGACTGCAGGTCGGGAATCTAATCACAGCGTGCCTCAGTCGTTGACGCTGGCTGATGTTCATAAGGATGTGTTGAGCTGAGTCGAACTACCTGAAGTTATCGTTTTTTCCACAATACTATTGAATAGTTTGTCCGACAAGCGAGAAGACACCTCAGCAAGTTAATCTGTGGGCGGTTACGTAAAGGCCTCCCAAAATCTAACAACACCCCATAGGCAATGAAATAAATGATCCAGAAGGACATTTCTAGTTAGGGAAGACTTCTGTATCCTTACAGCTAGTGACTTAGGTAGTGCAACAACCCAGGGTCAAACAAACTGTCCATTTACGCTGACACAGATATAATTTTCAGTCACCACAATTCAAGCATGTCTGATGAGTTCATACTACATAGTAAAAGGAGGCGGGTGGACAGGAATGTCATTCTGTCTCATTCTGTCTACGGTCCTCATCCACTGCACCTGTCCCTAGGAAAGCTCATTTGAAACAGTTGTGGTGCATTGGTTCTTCGACAGGGAGCAACATAAATATTACAACTCTGGTGTATTCACAAACTTCTGTTATTTTTCCCTAGGCACAATTATAATGAAGGATGTTACTGTCCGTTTGGCTGAGATGGAAAGGCACATCTTCTAGCCGACTACTTGAGTTTCAAGTAAGACAGCTCAAGTGTTTGTGACGCTGAATATAGACCCCGCAGAAAAGGACAGGGCCTAATTTTTTAATGTCAACTTCATGCTGTAACAAGCTGTCAAGAAAACTGGGACTTCAGCAGCAGAAATACCCGGAAACAATTGGCGAAAACATTTTACTATGTTGTAGAAACCAGTTTTCAAGTTTCTGTCGATGAAGCAGCCACGTTCAGTAACCATGATTAGGTGGAGAAATTGCTCAGACCTGGAGAAAATACCTACTCACGTGGACGATACAAATTTTTTTATCAAAGCGGGGCTTCCAAAATACGTACCGGACTAAATAAGTTGGGCTCTTATTCACAGCGACAAATAGCTCAAGGTCGGTTCACCATTTTAAGGGATGTTAGCCTTGCATTCAGTATACTATTGTTGTCTTGTTGTATTGTATCACTGTAATGTCATACATGATGTTACATAAAAAAGAGATTCAGTTGAGTCTTCCGTGAAAACCACACTGATATGCAAATGGGGAAGCATTGCATATATTATGATGATATTATATTATATTACGTGGTATCACACTATGTACTACCTGACGTACTGCATTATGTTATATCATACCGCATCATGTTGTGTTGAATCATATATTATTATATTATAAGTATTATAAGCAAGCTTTGGTTTGAGTTTCCGTTCCCGCAAATTTACTGTAGATACTGTTGATCTCTTTGCAAACGGGAGATCCTACGGGGTGGTAACATTTCGCGTTCTATGTTCGACCCTAGAGGCTTTGCACACAAACTACATATAAAATGTCTTGTTTTGAAGTGGCGCCTCAGGTGATTTTAGGGTCACCATAATCGTGTTAGGAAACACTTCTTTCTCATCCGGAGTGACAGAAAGATGAACCGGCTGATGGGATAAAAAATCAATTGGAGTGTAGTTCACGAACACGAAAAAATTGACATACACCGAAGCGAACACTGACAAAACCCTTGCCCCCGAACTTGAATTCTTTCTTCAGATATGTTTTAAAAGTAACGCTCATCCATGTAACTGTCCCAAGAAGTGAGAAACATTTACTGATTTGTAGGAGGTAACCACTCAAAAGGAAGCCTGCGAGTTTGAGCGAGTGCCCCCATTAGTATCCGGAAACTGTATGAAGAAAATGGTATTTGTCTTTGCAAGTTCGTCACGATTTGTTCCCCAAAAGTGGTAATTAGTCTGGACCCAGCTCAGATTGCATCCACCCTACGAAGAACAGGATTTCCGAAGTCGCCTCACCACCTACAAGTCACAGATAATCGGTTAAGGACAAAAACCACGAGTAGAATGGGCCTCCAACCTGAGAATTCGTCTGTCGAGGAGCCAGCTAACAACAGTTCATGTGGTGTGAGCTGCGTGGTTGAAAAATGAGTGGCGATATATTTCCAAGTGTAAGTTAATCACACTGCAGATAGGCCACCCATGGTGAAACGTTACAGTGGTCGTCTACCAAGCATATCATGTGTTCGAATCTTCCATGAGATTCGTCAGGCGCGCTTCTCTAATGATTTACAGCGTGGAAGAATCGTACAGAATCGACTTTTTAGCATAAACTTGTCAGTTGAAGGATAAACTCTGAATTGGAGTTTTGAAATCTACTCGCTTTCTCCAGCTGAACTTTTCCAGTTATCGGCGCCTTGTGCTTACAAACAACACTACTCTGGAGTGATAGACTGGTTCAAACTCCATCTGCGCCAAGTATTGATTAGTCTATCACTTGGTGTATTTACGACTGACCTTATAGGGTTTAGATGGTTATTACTCGGCCTGCAACGGAGCATTGACTTTCATACAAGACCCGATATTGTGTAAGATGGTAAAGTAAGTCGACACATTTTTCAAACAGCCATACCTATTCAGCTCATCTGCTGCTGGGCAAATCTGGGCTCACTTACTAGCAAAACACTGAGGACACATTACGTTAGTCGTGTTTCAAATAATTTGACATGATATAACATGATTTTAATTGGAACCAGAAGTTGGACGACTAAAAACAAATTCTAGGTTAAATCCAAGCAAGCGAAAAAACGTCGATGGGCTAGTGTCACCACAGAAGAGCGTTGTGATGTGAAATCTTTAGAAAGAACAGGGGGAGCTACATTCATGGATAATGCCACATACGATTTGCGCTGAGCAGTGTGTGCATTCGCCTGAACTCCCCCTATCCAGCGTAAGAACAGGGAGTGAGGTGGACTGAACAGTTAATGAATCATCATCATGCCCAGGTGGTGATAAATAATTGACAATTCATGTCCGTACAACCTAACAGTTGGGCCCACAGTGCATGCAAACGGTCATCCGGTAAAGCGCACAACTCAGAAGACACCCAAGACACACATCATCATCGTCACCATGACGTCAGTGTTCAATACTGATGCTCCGCTACCGTACAACCATGATTTGTTTGACAGACTAATTATGAAGAAAAGAATCAAGGTGGATGAGGAAGAGACTTAGTGATAGCTTACTACAATCATTTCGAGGTACCCACACTTCCACACTCATTCAGACAATCTGGATAGAAACTGACAACAAGAACGCCATTCACACCTTAGAGCGTCTGAAAGGAGCGGAGGGGATCATGCAATTTACACCCTGGAGAGCGAGTAGCAACGACAGCTTCCAAACTTTTCGTAATCTCTTCCATACCACTCTGCCAGAGATTGGCCAGCTCTCTACATCTGCCACTCTGAATTGGCCACGGAGAACGGCACTCTCCTTGGCAAATGGTGGTTCGGCATACACATACATGGCCTCAGCAACTCAGCTTCTGGTGCTGGACACATTCGTCGATAGAAGCCCCCGTTGCACAGTCGAAAGCCCGCCTATTAATTGTTTATTTACGGATACGCCGACATCAACTTACACGAGCTGTGGTTCTGAAATAACTATTGTCGAACGCCTGAAGACGTCTCAGTTCCATGCTCGAACAGACCAAGTCTCACAGCCATACAACAAAACAGCCCATAGTGTAGCCTGATACACAGGTCTCCTGTAAGTGGCCTGTTCAGTGACTGCATATCTAGGAGCATGATCTTGAAGTTTGTGGGTGCAAAGTGCATACCAAAAAAAAACGGGGTGAATTCGGCCAGTTCCTCCAAAAACGCCTGCGTCTTCTCCTCTTTGAAGGTGAGAACGGTGCAGTATGCATATTCCAGATCGACAAGGTTTTCGTCACAGGCCACTTGATCCGATTCCATCGATCACGAGATTAAGTAGAAATGGAGGGACCGGGCACCCCTGACGGACAGTGCTTATGTGCGAAAGCCTTCGGAGAGCTCTTTGTATTCTGAACTTGAACTGGCCTACGAAACTTTGGTCCCAACAAGTCTGTCTGACATTGACGTCACTTACTTGACTTGAGACCCACTGACCTACCCCTCACCCAATCCCCCTTCCTTTGAGTTCTATTTCCCTAAAGTGTATGTAGCCCCGATTTTAATCTCTTCCACGTGATTTCTGCTACCATATAAATTTGTGATGTATTAGCCTAGATGAACAATCACAGAAAACAAGCTCTGTTCGCTACCCTCTTCGTTCTCATGACTTATTAGGTTCACGAACCTCTGGAGTATTCCTTGGTGAACGAGCGTGTCAAGAAGAACGGACCGGTCGACCGGGTCAAATGCGTCTTGGAAGTCCAGGAATACAAAATTGCGGATCGTCTGTACATATGAGGTTGTGTGAACATTTGGTCAACACAACCCCTACCAGGCAGGTACCCTGCTTGCTGCTTTCGAGTCACTACTTCATGAATCATCATAAGGCGACGAAGCGCAAGTGACCCCAGAAGTCTGGTTACAACCGGGACTAAGATAATCCCACTATAGTTACCACACTCACTGCAAGCCTCTTTTTGAAAATGGGCACAAACTCCGACTCCCCCCCCCCCCAGTTGTCTGGGACAGTCTCCTTTTCCCAAATGCAGAAACAGATCAGACAAACGATGGCTCAGGAGTTCACCCCACCTTTGAACAATGAGGGTGGGCGGTCATCCGGATCAGAAGCTCGGTGGCGCTTGAGAAAACATGCAGCCGTGGACCTCCGACGTCATAGGTGGTTTCACGTTCACCGTCCAGGATCCCGCGTTAACTGCGGGCTCCAGATGATTGGTAGCTGGTGGCCACGATAGCCGTTGTTCGGAATATTGGTCCCACCGATCCAGGCGTTCTTCTTCACCCCACTCCGATCCTTGATAGTTTCTCTCACAGGAAGTTTTCGGGAGCTGGTCGCGTGGATCAACTGAAACAATGTTCGGGCATTCCAGGATTTTTGAACGTTTTCTTGGCTTTCCTTGTCCACAATATTTCACGGTCGGCCCTCACGCTCACTTTCATTTGATGTCTGATAATTCGTCGCGTCACGTTATGTTCCGGAACAGCTGGGATATTTCTCCGAGATTTAAGCAGTGCCACTGCTCGGTTTGATATTCAGTCCTTGAGTGAGCTCGGTAGAGACGTGACAGAGGCAAAACCCCCAACACTGTACAAAGAGGTGACAATTTCGTCCCAGTATGAACTCACATCTAATGGTGGAGCATTTCAGAAGATGATTCTGGTAAGTTCGTCTAATATCTGCATCTTCCAGTCCCTCAGATGCCCAGCGATTTGTCCGCATGTTACGTGCCACTGGAAAACGTACTTCGGATGAGTGCGTGGTCCGGATCCACAAATGTGTTCCAAAACGATCGGCAGTCAATTATTGGTCCGCGCCATCGGTAACTGATGACAATGTGACCAATTTGAGCTTGTGGCCGGCCTGCCGTTGGAGGACACCACGTGGCCAGACGACTTCGGCTATTTGGGAAGTTAGTGTGAATAAAAACAGCCTGCGATCATCACACAGCTGAAGCAATCGTTCACCATTGTCCGCATGTACCGAGTCTAATCCATATCGACCTCCTAATTGAGTTTCAGAGACGCTAATCCAGCCCACTTGTGCATTCATATCTCCGGCAACCACCACGATCTCTGAGGTTTTAGCACACCGCAGCAGGGCATTTAGGGGGTCGTAAAACCTGTCTTTGACGGCGTCGGAGCTAAAGCCAGTTGGGGCGCAAACAGACATGATAAACAGACATCGATTAAAGGGAACTACTCACAAAGCTGCTGAAAACTTTTCGACAGCACACGACCGGTTTCGCCCCTCTTGGGGCTCATCAGGTAGGCGCAGTTTCCGTCAACTGTTGGTTGTACTTGAACCAAAATTGGACTGATTGCGACAAATACGCTCACGGGAAACTCGTGAATCTCTCGTTTATGATGTTCTTCAACTGAATGTGCTGCACACAAGCTGCCTCATGTTTCAGTTGGTACGATATTCGATATAACGAAGTATTTTTCGTAAACGGAACTACTCACAAGGTCGTGGGCTGTCAAAGAGTTTTCAGCAACCTTGTGACCAGTTTCCTTTATGAATATATACTGCCATATCTCGAATATCGAAGCAGCTGGAACACTAGGCGGCCTGTGTGCGGCACATTCAGTTGAAGAACGTCACAAACGAGAGATTCACTCGAGTCTCCCGTGAAAGCCAAATTGATTTGCAAATGATTGTATTTGTCGCACACATCGATTAACTTCCCGCTTTTGAAACTCCTTTACAGACACTGCCAGATGAACCGCAAAGAGGCGATTATCAACGAGTATCCAGTCGAGCAACCAAACCCTGCACACCTATTCGCAACGGCCTCTGGATCACCAGGGGTGCGTAGCCGGAAGCGAATGGATAGTGATTGGGCGGCGATCACGCGACTTGCGGTTGTATCTTAAAAAATTACATCGTTAAACGATTTTCAAATATAATAAACACAAAGAGTGTGCGATTCCCGGTAGTTTTAGATAGCTTGGTTGTAAAGAGTGTAATCCTATATCTTGTTCCTAAAGTTAACTATATCTCCAAAGGAAGATGATATTTGGGATTACTGGCGGTAACAAAAAGTAATTAGTCAGAACAGCCCAAATTTAGCAGCTGACCCCGGTGTATTGGCTGTTTGCAATCAGCATCGTTCACATATTATGAAATCGTTATTCGTTTGAATTAAAGGAATAGCCTACGTGTAATAGTATATGTCCCTCTCAATAGCGTCTGTGGTTAGGCCAGAGCTGCAGCTCTGGCGCCACCGGTGGCAAGCGTAACATGCCACCTTTGGGCACCGATGCCCACCGGCGGCGTGTTTACTGGGTGGTCACCTATTTTCTATTTCTGGTCATTCACCCCTTAACGTAAAGTATCGTTGTGGCATGAAGAGAGGCTTACCAATCATCTGAGTACACAGAATAATGTAAGCAGCTGTTGACGTATTTAGTGAGCAATGAACGCTAAGCTTGGAATACTACTATTGCCACCTTTTGATTTGACTGTTCACGACACATATCAGCTATACCTAAAGCAACATCAACTTGTCACAACTGTAGGTTTTGAACCCCGAAACTCAGTTGTGGCTGGAAATCATTCGTTCCGTTTTCGTTAGCGACTCTACACACTATGTAACAACAGACGGTGCGACCCTGCCATAGAATCTTCGGATTGACGTGAAACATCCCTGAAGCGCAATAAGTGTTTCAGGTACAGTTAGGCTGTCAGGCTATTGTACATAATGCTGTTAGGGGCGACCCTATGTTGTCCTAGAAGGTTTCGGGACCACTCTGAGGCTATAGACGAAACCGGAAAATCACGCCCCCTTTTCTCACCTACACAAGCTGGGCTTCAACTCAAGGCCTGGATGCCTTGGTTGCCGTGACGCTTGCGTTGTCGGTAAATATGAAACAAAGTTCAGGAAAACATAATTTTATTATGATTGATTGCCAGCAAATAACAGAACCATTAAAAATGTGTTCCACAGTTGTGCCTGGAAAGTAAATGGGAAAAGAATTAGTGCAAGGCAACGGAATGGAAACGACCAGAGGAGGGGATGGATTTTACGGCAGAACACCCCACCATCACCAACACCTGCGTGTGGTAGCACTGGAGGTGCTAGGTTGAAGCTGCCTGAATTGCATCACCATTCTTTGCAAGCAAACCACGCAGACGGTCGGAAGAAAGAGGGAGAACATTCAAACTCCCATAATAACAAACAGACAGCCATGGGTCCAAATGGGCGCACCGGATCTCGGATACCCTGCAGATCACCTACAGGATGGTCCTAGCGGCGTAGTTTATCGCGCAGGACCTGCACACCATTACCGGTCAAGTCTATTCAATAGTTCATCCGCACATAGTCTCGGATTTCCATGGATGACTTAAAAGATCGCAATAATCCAAACACAACACACTCCTGCTGAGCACTCACACGTCGGTTCGCAGCATACACTTGGCAATCGGACGTACGCAGGTCATGCGAGTGTTGCATATATAAAAACTAATTATTACAAGGCGACTGTCACGGTGAACGACACGCATGAACGATCGGCAGTCAAAATCAGCACTTCACCGGCATTTCGTTCGTCCGAGGATACATCCTGTGAACCTACATGACATTCTACCACATTTAGCCATCCTACTTGGCCGTACCGTCGTTGCAACCGTAGTGACGGTGTCCTGCGCGTCGTGGGCACCCGGACCGCAAGCGGAGCAAGCG
>NW_008752083.1:60593-67316 GCF_000715545.1 Opisthorchis viverrini | reverse complement strand
GATTGGGCGATCAGCTCAACCAATGTGCTTACACCCCCAATTCTTGTTTCCGATACACAGCACACATCAATGCCAAGAGAGTCCAGTGGGAAAGCAAGAGCAGCCTGTTGACATGCTCGCTTCAGAGTGCGGATATTGAATGCAGCCAGGTAGACTGGGCGTCGAGGCTTGAAGACTGATTTCGAGATACCTGAGGATGTCGGCACTGGCTGACGCGCATATCTTGCTTGCAAAACCGGTGAAGAACGAACGGAGTTATCAGTCCTAAGTGTTGAGGCTACAAGAGGAGAGTTATTTTTGGGGTGGGGAGAGGGCGAAGAAAAGGTATGTGAAATAGAAAGAGGACCAGAGTATCCATATACCAATCACCAGGGGCCCGCTTTTGTACTCAAATGACTATAGAGGCTACTCCGGAGTCCTGTTTCAGTACATTTGACAAACATGTAGCAAAAACTGGGTAACTATAGCCTCCGTTCCATCAAAGCGCCCCGTCGGAGGATCTCGATATTCAGCCAAAAACTACACTAGCCCTAAAAAACGGAATCTTAGCTTATGGTTGACGGTGAAATCAGTAGACAATATGCTCCCGAAGTAGCAGAAGTTCGTGCAGTAGTTCACAAACTCTGTTCGACCCCTGATGCGCGAAGCGTTGGGGAGCTCACCCGGCGCAGGTTGGTGAGGAACGGAAGTCTTCTTCACATTGATATCCAGGTCCGATTGCGCAGGTGCAGTCGCAAACTCTTCAGCTAGATGTTAAAGTTTATCATGCGTATGTGCTCATGGTACGTACTAATCCGCCAACATGAGAATGCGGAACACAGTCCTGTGGAGATGAATTTCGGCGAATATCCGTATTGCGAAATAACTGCCCACAATAATTCTCAGTCAACGGAATCTAAGAACTTCTTGAACTCCCCCAGAAGAGTATGGAGTCGCTGGCGATCTTTTCGAAATTTTTCCTGAGGCTGTCGTGCTGCGACCCACGAGGAATTTACGCTGTTCTTCGGTAATGTGCTTCGATCAATTCAGCTGTCACGCAGTTGAGTAGCACCTGTTCCCTGAGCCTATCCGTGCACCTCAGTAAACTAACATCCCCATAGTATTCTCTGTACACCGACAAGATTAGGGCATATCTAAACTCTGGTGAAACTCCCCCTTCCTGCCAGATAATGTTGGTCAAATGAAGAAGTTAATAATTCCGTTGCAAGCTTGTCATTGTTATTTCCCAATTGCCTGCCTGTGTTATCTTTTCGATAGTCGGGAATAGGCATGTGAACGGATTGTAGCTCTTATTGAGACAATCTATCTACTGCAATCCACTCGACGTTAGTAAGCCGGTACAGCAGTTTGCTGACCTGTCTGTCCGACATTTCTGTGGGTGTCCGACAACAGTATCATTGGGAGTTTGGGTCAGTTTGATGCTTGGTCCATATCTGACATCCAAGAAACCGTAAACGAGGTTCCATCCAAAATGTTTTATTGGCAGATTTCGCTGCACTAAACAGGAAACATCAAGGACCTATTGTACTGGCTCACCAGAACATGTCCAACCGATTGACGTTGACAAGGTTTGTCTGATGCCCCAGATGCACCTTCCAAAGTGCCATCAAAGTCATTTTATTCTCGTATGAAATGTCGTTCACCCAATCTCCGCAAAGTGAGCGAGGGTGACCTCGATGCACGCAGTTTACTCAACGTTTCTTGTGCGCGTGCGTCAACGATTCACGTCGCAATCAGGGGTCAGCACATAAACTGAGTTAAAAAAACGTGTTGGTATATACCGAAACTGCCGAACCACCCCCTGTGACTTAAATGGGACTCATATAATAAGTCTGTGGTGCCAAAATAGTTCGTCATACCATCATCAGAATAGCACCCCGGCCAGTGGGCAGCAGAACAGGTGAGTCATTGACTTCATTAAGCCAATACGTCTGAAGTTCACTATTTTCCGAATGAAAAATTATAAAAATAACTACTTCGACGTTCTAGCTATTTACGTACCATCCACTTAGAGTACCTTGTCGTGTTGTCAGACGCGATCCACTGAAAACCAATCAATATGTAGCACTTGTAAACTGCTACTTTTCATGCTCAGTATCAGCTTCCTTCTCCTTATCGATATCAGTCACATCACTGTACAAAAGTTGGTTTTACTGAAATACAACCGCAACCGTCCGCTTCTTGGGTCTAACGTGACTTTGAGACTTATGCTGAGTGACTGTTGTTGTGACTGCCGGTTGGCTATAATTGGCTGCTGCTAATTCTAAACGTGAACAAGAATTTTAGCTACAAACACTGGACTAATCTATTCACACCTGTGGATTGATATTGCGATCAGCGGAGATTTGGAATACCTAGAAGGTAGAACTTTCTTCGTGGTGTGATGCTTCAACGGAATACGGAATCTCCTATTGTGAACTGAGTGAAGATTTACTTGGATTTTTCTCCTTGTGACTTTGTATCTGGCTTACATCATTAATTTGTTCTGTTCACTGGAGACTTTTTAGGGCCGTTAACCAGCACAAATCCATTTAAACAGGATCCACTGGACGAAGTGGTTCTGAGCAAAGCCGAATAAGAAAATCAGACTTTGATAAATGTTACGATCCCGTACAAATTAGCATCAGTTCGACTCAAAATGCATTGGAACTAAATGGTACGACAATTTGAAAAACACTGATCACAGCGGGGGGGGGGGTTTCGAAGTTAAACTCAGAGAAAAAAGTACAAGTTATATTTGGGGTTGAAAACGAGCACTGTTTATTGCTGGGAATGAATCACGAATGTGATCCTGAATGAGGCGGCTTCAGGAGAGCGACACGTGCTTCGCATGTGAAACTCCCTCTGTAAATCTCATCCTGTTACGAGAGGAAGATCTTATTGATTTATGACCAATTTAAATTAACAAGGCCCAGTACACAAGGCAGACAGAAACTCAAAGCTATGGAATGGCAAGGTTGTGGAATTTTCGGGCGCTTCCTGAAGTTGATATATGCGAAAAAGAACAAGATGGATTCCAATAACTCACCAGAAGGCTTCCGCACGCAAAAAGATGCCGACGAAATGAGCGGAAAGTTGGAAGAGACAGTGTGCATTGAACCTGAACATACGAAACTGCTTGGTTCAAATGCAAGTGAACTCGAAACTTCCCCACCAGAAAGTGGAACACTACATAGCCGACCAACCACTGCGCGTATCCCTTTTAGACCTATTCATCTATTTGGATCGTACCTAGAAAAATGCCAGAACGGCGCTTCGACAAAAAAGGTTCAAAGACGGTCACAATTTATTGTCTTAAGTCACTTAGCAGGCAAGTCCGGCGAGGCGAAAACGGAAGTTAAACGTGTTACACCAGATGCAATAGCAACTGTATATTTGCCGACTATATATCGGAGACCATACAGACACAACAGTACCAATCATACATATAACCTAACAGCGTCAGGTCTAGTGAATACCTGTGGGAGGACGAGAATTTTAACGTTAAATAGAGGCGAAAATGATTTGGATCTAGGAGTGGATTCGAGGATCTCTCCGAGAGCCTGCAGGCCAGCCAACCACAGGACACAGGTGAGACGATTCACAGGATGTCGGCTTGAACATACATATCCCCACTTCACAACAGAATCGTCTTATAACCAGTTAAGAAGAGAAGAATACCTGAAGGAGATGCACCGACAAATACGGTTAGAGTTGGAGACCCAGGTAGAGTGTGACGTGAGTAGGCGCTCGAATCGACCACGTCGATTGTATCAGATTCCGAATTCGGTGAGCTCAGTCACTAAAGCCGGTATGATAAGGCTCCTGGCGATGCCACTATCGGGGCCTACGTTATTGCGCCTGGGTATTTTACATAAAAAGTGTACGAAACTGAGCAGGCGGCTATTAAAACAGGGTGCACTTGATCGCCTTACAATTCGTTATCAAGGAGGGAATTCACGAATACACCACGTGACACAAAAACGTATTCCGAATAAAAGGCAGACAGTGTTAGTACCGGAGGATGGATCAAATCCATCACAAATCATTGAGCTGTATCAGTCAGCAGCTAGTGAAGTGTATAACTACGCACAGGATACAGTCGAAGTGAACCTCATCCAAAGGTGGACTTGGCCTCAAGAAGGTAGTGAAGATATGCTGGAAACAGACCAACCGAAATACACAGATATATATAAGAACTTATTAGTGAAATTTAGACGCAATGATTTAAAGCATGCGTCATGGAAACGTGGTTCACGACATGTCCAAGGTAAACAAGGAAATTTTTCCCCACAAGCACCGCTGAAAAAAACAAGCTATTTAAATTTCTCATTAGATAAAATCGTCCTGGAGGGGGAAGATTGGCGCGGGGGTCTTTTAGCACAGGGACTGAGTTTCAATCACGAAGTTGGATCGACGGAAGAAAGGTATCTACAACACTTAATAGCCTTGGCACGACTGCAATTGCTCACTCAATTAGAAGAGGGTGAGGCAGTAATACCAATGACAAATGAAGCGAAGTATCCATGTGTTCTCCGGAAGACACTGCATGAGGGTGCTTTTTCTCAAATAGCATCGGAAGAACTCTCGCAACTGAGGACAGTGAACAACAATTTGCCATGGCTTATTGTATCCGACCCGCAACACATGTACTCAAAATTGGCCCTGATACGGCGGGAATCGTGGAAACAAATAACAAACAAAACTACCATGCTTTCAAAACAAAAGTTACCTAAGCTTCTAGAGGTAAAGCAATTCTGTCATAACGAAAACCCTTCGCTGGGACCAGGAACCTTAGCAGAATGGGGGGCACTAAAGTCAAGCTTAAGGACATTACTTGCAGACAAATATCTCCCGTTGAAGCCATCACGATGTGCATACACAAAATTCTCAGAAAACTGTCGAGAAAAAGCATATCACAGGAACAGTGTGAGGCTCCCACAAATCAAAGCCGGAGTAAAATTACGAAGACAGCAAAACAAGTCAATATTTTCAGGAGACGATGGAAGGGTACAACAGCGGACAGATCATATTGAACTGTCAGCCTTAGAACACCATGAGCAAACACTGAAAAAAAGACCATCCAAGAAAGCGGGTCACTTGGATATCAGGGAAAGCAGCGTAACAGCTTGTGGAACAGTCTATGGACAGGAAAGCACTAGAAAAGACTAAACCCTTGTGTAAAGCTCTCGTTTTTCAACTTTTGATATTACTGTTTCACAGAGATGGTTGTCAAGGAAAAACCATGGGGAATGTGAATTTATATGCCAGAACTACAGTACCCTGCAACTCACCACACCGAGATGATTCAACTGTAAAATACTTGTACAACGCAACTGACGTACATACATCCTCCCATGCAAATATAAACGTATCTCAGTAAGGGGTGGGCGGAGTAGGAAACAAGCTCAGGAAACAAAACAGAATACATGGAATATGCGAACATTTTTCGAACGACCATCTAAACATATGATAACAGTCAGCTGGATTCAGTGGATGGTCGGGCATCACGGCGAATAATCTCAAGAAAAGTGGTGTACGGAGATATGAGCTGTACAAAAAGGGACTGCGAAGAAAGTATCATCTGCAGGTGCGATGTGCGAGTGGAACATGAAATGCACCGGAAAACCAGAGGGTAGTACCTGGTAGTGATCTGATCCCGCTGCCTGTGGCGTAAAAACCATGAGTAATGGGAAAACTAAGATCCACCTCCTATGTTGAAAGCTTCACATTGCATCAAGGCAAAGAACGTTTTAACTCAGTTAGATGACGGTGGATCTTGGGGGGTATTATATGAGTGTTTTAAGGTAGTATCTTTATGGGGCTTATAGTGTTTCCGCTGTTTAGAATAGGCTGGTCTGTGTGGATCCAACAATTTCTGATCGACGCTATCATATACGGTGCCAGCAGTTTCGCCTGCACAGGCGCCAGGAATGTCACTCAGGGGCAGTGCAACAGGAGGTCGAGGAGGAGTAGTTTTGCTCGAAATTTGTGGGGTTAGCTTCCTGAGTGCCCGGTTTCGAAGGTTTTGTGGTGCAGCGTCGGCCAGAGGAATAGTTTCCTTGACGGTACCTAAACACAAGAATGGGAAACCAGACAAGTGCTGAAAGGAGCATAAAGTGCTGGGACATAGAATATATCACAAAGCATGGAAGATTGACTTGGGGTCATCAGATGGTATCAGCGCGGTACGAAAACTATCCACAATAGACCTTGCTTTGAAACAAACCAATGAACTAATAACGAGTACGAAGAGGATCAAGATAATTTTGAAGGGTCATTTCAAATGATGCGGATGCCAGTGCAAACAAAAAAAGGTAATACTCTTGTTGGTGAACCGGAAGAATGAATAGCTTAGAATGAACAATCGATAATCAAAACTACGCTCAAAGTTTCGGAACCGAAAAAAGAACAATGGCAAATAAATAGTAGAAAACAGCTGGCAATCCTTTTCGTTGGGCAGCGTTTAGCGTTGGCTACAAAGTTGTGTCAAGAACAGTGGACAGATTGTGGTGTTCGCCTAGTTTCGAAACAAATTTGTGGAACATTTTCTCGAATGCACTGAGGCGAACGCAGCGGGTAAGCGGTGTTGATTGCGGTTTAATGGGCTAAGTGGAAGAGTACCAATACTGATAAATAGGGTAATCAAGCAAGTCCCATGACCTGAGAACAGTATCGGAGCATTGATTTCCAGGTACAGACCTATCAATCAATCAATCAATCAATCAATCAATCAATCAATCA
>NW_008752083.1:43893-56733 GCF_000715545.1 Opisthorchis viverrini | reverse complement strand
GTCTTTCAAGCGTTGCTCTGTGATACAGTCCCACAAAACAATGTAGCTGCCATGAACATAGCACTTCGCAAGTGAAACAGTGAGCAAAGCTTGTACCAAAAATGAAAGTTGCCCAACGACAAACTGCATGATTGTTCTCAAGCCATACTTCGTAAAATAACAATGACATACACAACGCAAGGTAGGGGTTATGAAAAGACTGAAAATGACACTGGAATTGTCATTTTTCAAACTCTAGGAAGCGATGCGATATAGCAACCGTACGATACGACTCCAAGTGAGTTTCCTGGTCAACGGTATGCCGCACTGATATTTGGTTCCGATGTCACCTGTTGTGGACCAGTCTCCTTAATGCCTTCTTATTACCGTGAACGCCGGTCTGGATAGCCGACTGGTAGCCTGGTGTGCTTGGCCAAACCAGAAAAAGTCAATGAACGTGCGAACGTACTGATGTATTGGTCTCTGTCGCGTACAAGCGGGTCTAAAAGAAGTGATACTAAGAATACAACCCATCTGTCAAGGGCGAGTTAAGAACAACCAATGAAATCTGTCTCGACGAAAACGGTTATTACATTGGCCGTTACGTCCGGAGCTGGTTCTCTTAATACCTCCGATACTCTTGACGGTGATGAACACCGCGGAAGCTGGAACCAAAATTCAACTTGCATAATTTATAGCTGCTACCTGGATATACTTTTCAGAAAGTTCTCATAGAAATACAGTGATTAAACTGGGAACTGGGTGCTAGCATTTCAAGATGAAAATGCGTTTTGATTTGGCAAGTGAGTCATCTGATTCGCTCGAAACTTTAGCATCCGAGTATGCTGAAAAAAGCTAGCCAGAGGCCAAGACTGGAAAATATACAAAATTGAATAAGTGATCCAAAAAACATTGGCATTAGAATTTGGGTACAAGACACTTTTAATCAACCTGTTGCATACCATCATTAAGTGACCCTTGATCTACTATGTTGACGCTTGGAATTCTCACTTTAATGATGCACAGATCTTGATAATTGCTGCATGATACATGAGTTCAAGGGTAATTCATTTCGGTTACATTGTAGTTGATACTATTGCCATGGTCCTGGTGCTGAACGCTATTCTGCAAAGAGGTCTCAGACAGTGTTCTGTGTTTACAAATTGCAGCGATTTCCGAAACTGATAGAAGCGATGGACGTGATGGGATGAGATACTGTTTGCTTCCCTGGGGCCACTTCACCACACCACTGCTTTCGATGTTTCAACTCGTAATTGCCTGAAGACGAGGCGTATAGAATTTCGTCAAAGCTGTCAGTCAAATTGAATTGCCTGAAGAAAAGTCTACTTGAACCTTCCCTATGAATCGACCTCCATCAGAGGAACCACTGCGTGTACAAAAGCATTGCACAAGGAAAATGAGAACTTGTTGAGCAAAGTGAAAAACTGCATTGCTAGAATACCTAAAAGTGGAAAATAGTTGGGCACTTACCAACTGCTTTTGTTTTACCTTCGCGAAATATCAGTCTCAGACCTGGATATAGATATTCCGGATACTTCATAAATCGGAAGTGAACCAAATCCTTATCTCCAGTACGCAACCTTTCTTGTCCACTCAACGCCAAAATCGTCGCTGTTTGACGTACAGGTCCAGCATGTACCATGGCCTGGTAGCCCACCCAAATGGTGGTTGGATGATGGAGAATTAGAACTTCGGCCATGAACTCAATACATGCTCGCGGTTTTAGCTCCGGTGAAAGGAGGACGATTCCCTATCAAGCGAAAAAAAAACTTGCAAGGCCTTATCATTATTAGTCACTAAGCGTTTCATCAATTAAGGTATGTTGGAGGAGGTGCGGGTGAGCATTCTCCTGCGGGTTCAAGCTTGTGGATAACGAAGTCTTTGTGACAAAACTGTTAACGCAGTACAGATTAGGCAGTTACAGTTACCGTTACATGGAGTGCGCGGACGATACAATCCATCTTGGATCCGACCCGTCAAAACGCAAACAATGTTAAACAACCGAAGTGATTCTGCCTCAGTTTGGTATGTACTTCGCACTTGCCAAGTGTAAGTACCGCTGCTTGCAAATCAGCTCATTGAGGCGGTTGACGAATTCCCCTACCGGTAGACTAGATAAGAGGAATATTGCTATCTCTGGAATAGAGGGGAAATTCACTTTGAACACGCGATGACACTCCATAGGTTGTGCCGGCTTAGTCACGTGATTCGTACATCGGTGTACCGACGTGTTTGAAGAGCTCTTTCGCACAACAGTCCAGGCGTAGAAGCAGGGAAGGTCAAACATGACTTGTGAGCGGAGTATGAAAGTCACCATTTGATGCTTGTTACTCTATCCCTGCATGGAGACTCCGAGACGGGACACGAATTGTTAGGGAAACTGGCGCGAGCACTACCCATTCACGTGTTCAATGGCTCACGAGAATCCGTGTTACCGCCTTCAAGTCACAACTTTTGTTTCAGCTATTCAAAGGTCACTACTACACCTGGAATAATGCGAAAGCGATTTCAGTCACTAGTCAGTGGTTGGCTTGTTCGCGGAGCTTGGCAACAGATTTGCAAAAGTTTCGTCGTCAGTGCGTTATTGTATGGGTGTTTCACCCGTTCGTGCTTAGGCCTACATTGTTTACCCTAGAACAATTCACATCTCCGGGATGAGACTAACCAATGTTCACTGATTCCAATAGAAGTGGCTGCGCCACGGTGCTAATGGAGATCTTGCATCGAAGCCGTCGCCTTCTCTAGGCAGCTCTCATACTCCCTGACATACTGGACAGATAGAACCAGTTAGCTTCGATCAACTGGTTAGGCTATCAGCTCGTAGTCTCCTTATCCTCGAGTAAGGAAGCAGCTGTAGCAGCTGGAACTGCTGCACTTTGGTACATCGCTTGTAATCGACTGACTGATCCGAAAAAGAGGACGGCTGTGGTTCAACGAAGGACACCGTCTCCCTGTACAACCTTACGACAACGGTGATCAAGACATCCAAGGCCCTTCAGTGCCGAATAGAGAGTACAATAGATAGACGCATACCTAGTGTTGAGGAGTCAACGACGATCTCTGTAACAGGTATATCATGTACCATGGGGGAACCTGAACTTTACGTGCGACACCTGCTTCTTGGAGATGCAGCTCGTTTATCAGACACACGGTGCCCGGCGGTCGTGTAAGCAGATTCCACAGAACCTTGATGCGACGTACAAAACGAGTGGGGGAATATAAACTCTGAGGCGAATTCTGACGTAAGCGACTGTTATCGGTGTCGTACGACCAAAGGCGTAAATTCTGAAGCAGTGTTTATGGCTACGAAGTCCGAGACTTAAAAGTATACCTTGAACATCGACAAAGGTTCGTCTGAAAGCAGAAATACAGCAAAAGTTGTACAGTTAGTGTTCTAAGGCTACCAGGAGAACAAGGCCATCGAATAGTACGGGGCCGATATTAGGAAAGACAACGAGAAAGAGGGACCAGGACGCAAACGAAGTACAACGTTGTCTTGAAAGCATGTCCATACCCGGGAAGTGATCTGTGTCAAACTTCTTGTATCAAAGTTGCTTAACGACTTGAATGACTACGTGAACATGGTGCTAGACAACTAAGAGTCGTGACTCACTCTCAAAAAGAAGCTAGTAACGTTCAAACCCAAGCACCATCTGAGAGACGAATCCTTACCAGAAGACAGAACCCGATTCAGAGGCGCCCTAATAGAACTTAAACAGCGAATGACCAAGGGTGAAACTATCCTTTACAGTTGGCTCCTTACAGTAGCGGCCACAAGTACGGTGGATGCCATTGTACCTCACACCACCGACTGTAAAAGGACACAGAGAATCCTCAGACCTTAGAGTATTTTTTGTTGCAACTCCTCATATCGGCTCAATAATGAGCACCAATAGCTGCGGCGCCATCGACAATAAGGAAGAGCGAGACCAAGTAGCTTCCGAAATGCCTATATCGATAACTGCATTACGACAGACATAACTAACGAGTGATTTAACTGACTTAAAACTGAACATGAAGAGATTTTAGAATGACCTAGTGTGTTTGGTTAAACAGCACTAGAGAGGGCGTTCTGTTTTTTAACCACCAGAGTTACTTCGTCCGCTGCATTAATAGTTGTTGGTGTTCGGTCCTGAAGGAGTATAGGTGTTTGAGGCAAACTGAAATTACTATGAGTATGAAAATATGAGTTACCCATCGACCTCCGACGTCAAACTCGTTGTACCGCATCCGCGACTTTGGGGATTTCACTAACGACGGACGGTTCATCGACTTAGGGGTTTGCAACACATTGAGCATCGGCTGATCTATAAACAGCTATTGGCAAGGAGCGGATTGGTTATTCCGAAAACTCCGCACAACGACTTCTGGCCTGTCCCTACATGACCTCGTGCAGAAAGCCATTGATTCAACAGAGTATCGATCTAATCTATCACAGAGATTCAGAAGTTTGCAGTCTAGAGGTCGTTTCGTCCTTGGACAACAGCAATTATGCTGGGATTGGTGACAGATATCATTACATCCAAGCGCCAAAGAATAATGTCTGAAAGATTCCGCTGGACGAGATGAGAGCAGTTGCTAGCCTCGTCAACCGCATAGGAACTTTTACGGATATGAATCCCCTGCGGAGTGTATAAGTGGCGAACAAGAGGTGCTTTTTTTGGCTTTACTGTCTCACTCCTAGTGCAGCTGAACACAGCAAGTGCTTTTTGAGTAGCACCAGACTCTGGTTTTAAGAGTACTTCGACCGTATTGAATGATGCACCGGCTGTCATGGTCAACCGTTGGGCGATCGGAGTGTGCGGTTTTTGGGGCCGACATTTTCTAACCCGTCCTTCCTCGGGGGAAGGCAGCACACGCTGCTTCCATTAATATGCACATGCTTGTCGCTTGGGGGAAACGCCTTACTGCCTTCACACTCCTATCACAGGAAACTGTACGACTTCACATTCAGACCGCCTCGTAATACGGTTACTCGCAGTATGGGAACTCTCTGTTCGTCGGGCTGCCATCCGTAGGCCTTCCTGTCATGGTTTGATCTTCAGGAATTGGGTTCCAGCCAGTATAACCCACAGGATCACTTAAGCACAGAAGTTCGACAACCATACCATGGTGATACCTTTAGGTCGGGAGGAAATCGATACCAACAGACAACTAGTACGACGGTGCACGCAAACCCGTCAAACGCCAAGTAGTCGCTGTCGCCTGCGGGATCATTGAAGCACTCAGACCCGACGACCACATCAAGGTAGGAGCTTTGGGTCAGGAAAAGAGTAAGTTCGTTGATGGGTCCATTAAACAGTCCATGGAATATTTATGCTCACAATGGCCATCCGTGCATGTCTCGGAAGCGAAGAGATGTCATTACCATTCCACCGCACCTGTTTCTCCTCCAGACCAGAACGTCTGTCGCTACCATAGGTGTAAATCTGCCTTGGAAAAGCACCACGATTAGTCTTGATTGCAGAGATATTTAGAGGAAAAAACATGACAGAGACAAAGAGAAGAAATGTATGGCTTCAGACACACTATTGGGGTAACATTTATTCAGTTAGGCTCGAGTACGTGATCATATGGTGATACAGTAACTCTGGTATTTAGTATTAAGAACTGTAGTTATTCGAAACACAACAACAACAACTAGGTCTGTCTGGTTGGAAAACTGGGAAAGGTTATCCATGTTGACGAAAAAGACGAATCAGCGAGGACTATCTCAGCCTGATTTGGAAAGCAGCAAGATGCAAGTGTTCACCACCACCGAAATGGAAGAGCTAATTGGAAGCGAGTGGGACGCGATTCTGAACAGGACAGTGACAACGGATACCTACCTCTATTGTTTGTTCTTTACTCTTTAGGCCGACTTTTCACAGGCCGAAAATCGGTGAGATTACAGTACTGGTCTTTGCTGACGGATGTATGGTTGGAAGAATTTTGATAAGTGGAACACCAAGCAAAAGGTTTTGGTATAGCGGCTCAAAAAGAGCTATCTTTATACAGGGATTACATTATTTCGCCCGATGAAAGTTAACTATAATCACGTGGTAATTACGTTCGCGGAGAGCAGTGTTTATGAGGGTGAGAGTAACCTACCTTACGCAGCTGGTTCCGGCGAAGCTTCTTCAGCGCAAAAGATGCCGTTTGGCCACCACGAACATAAGTAACCGGCATACGTTTCCGATGAATACTTTTGACAGGGACTGGGGTGAATTGACCCACTGGATCCGGGCCAAGTAAAAGAATGTCGTTCAAACGAATAACCCCGGAGAGGCAAGTACCAGAGACTACATTACCGACACCCGGCACAGAGAAGATATCGTCGACTTGGAAATGTGCAGGATCGGTTAGTCGAGGCTGCGAACGTGGGGTGAGAAGATTGAGGAACATTTTCAACAGATCCAAATTTTCGCCTGTTACGTTGGAGACCGAAAACACGGGACACATCCGCTCGGAGGTGAAATTAGTGGCGGAGCAGATCACATCGTCCCTAAAGAGCAAACGTATGCATTGGTACAGTTCACATTCACACAAAAATGATTCCAGAACCTAGAAAAGTGGGTAAACAAAATAAGGACTGACGGAGATAGCCCCAGAGAAAGACACACTGAGTCATTTTCGAGATTTAATCCGAAGACACCATCGGGGTGACTGGTAAGGGTAACTACGGCGCACAAACGTGACCAACAGATCAGGTTTAGACAACACTAACAAGACAAGCGTACTTGTCCCCATCTTTGAGAACAATACCGTCCCAGACAACTCGGGAGAACCAGTGGTAGCGCCCATTTTCAAAAAAGGGCCGGCGGTGCAATAATCACAGAGCAATCAGCTTGACCCAATCGTAACGAGACTATCGGCAGACAACTCGAACCAGTGGTAGCGCCCATTTTCAAAAAAGGGCCGGCGGTGCAATAATCACAGAGCAATCAGCTTGACCCAATCGTAACTAACGAATCGGAGTCACAATTTACCGCCCTACGGTGGCTCGTGAAAATGACTCGAGAGCAACAAGCGGAATACGGGCCTGGTAGGAGTTGCGTTAACCGTCACGTGATAGAACAACACCATACGTATCACGAATACGTATACGCAATACATATCAACGACCCACAATTTTAGTGTCCATGGGTTTACAAGACGAATTCGACTCAATTGACCAATTTGTTTCACTCAACGCGTTTACCCAGCAAAGAATGATTCGAAAGTTCGCGAGCATAATACGTTCTTCGTATTCTCAGAATCCTGGGCGTGAGAATACACGTGAGGATTTCCAGAAAACTTCGTACACAAAGTGACTTCCGAAAATGATGCCCATTCTCTCCAATCCTATCCAATTTTGTGGTGAACGAGATGATGAGGCTCACCATGGGACTTCAAAACACTAGCGTTCAAATAGCTACTGACGAAAGACTTGTTGATCTGCAGCATGCAGACGATATGATACCCGTGTTCGAAAAGAAGACACATGCGTTCTTCGTTGAACTGTTCAAAGTCATCCCGTCCTTCGGCATGAGTTTTGCACTCACAAAGTGTAAGGTCATGCTCATGGACATGCAATCACTGAACACGCTACTCACAATCCAAGGAGACGCCCGAATTCATGGGGCGTTTTATGTACCTTGGAAGTCGTATTGACTCCGATTATAGCGTGACAGATTAGGTCAATGCACGAATACACAAATCCCCGTCGCGCTTGCTAGTTTGAGACACATATGGCGGCAAAGCACTATATCCTTAAACCTCATGGAACGTGTCTATCAAGCTATACAGCACGTGCTACTTTGCTGTATGGCTGTGACACATGCACTCTTCGAGCAGCAGAAGTGGGATGCCTCCAGGCCTTCGGCAACCACTGTCTCAGGACCATAGCTCGTGCTGGTTGGTGCCGGCGAAGTTGCAATGAGATAATTAGAAGACAAGCGTTCGGCTGTGCAACGGGGACTTCCATCGAGGAATGTATTCAGTACGAAAAGCTGTGGTAAACGGGTATAAGAGGTTACCAAACGTCTGGGTGCTGTGGTTGCAACTCACCTTCCAGGATGGGGTTCGCGTGATCCCCCAGCGAGGGACGATGTAAGACGTGCCTACCAATAAAGGTATTCCAAGTGTCTATCCAGATGACCTGAATGAGTGTCTAGATGTGTAGGCATCTGTGTTAAATCCCATCCCCATACACCTCTTTTTTTCTTTACAATAAGGCTTTCAAATAGATCATGGTTGTACATCAGCGAAGCATCGGCGTTGAACAATGATGTTATGCTGTCGATGCTTGTGACGAAACTGACGACGACGATGATGATGCTGATGCTGATGGCGACGATGATGATGAGGTGAACCTAATTTTGACTTGCCTCGGAGAAGCGTAGTTATTCTGTTGTCCGACTGTTGTCATTCACCACTAAGAATTTCTGCATGGATACATTTGTCGCATCGTTCAACAGATAAATAACTAATTAAATTACTATACCGACATTTGGAAAAGCAAAGTTTATTTGATACATAGGAGTCAACGTTAAACAAATATTGCGACCTTTTTCAAAAGGTATACTGGTCCTCTTAGAAAGATAACACCTAATGTGAGATAAAATCTGACCCAAGAAACGTTTGTGGGAATGGTCCGAGCAAGGGCTTTCGTTTATACACAACTTGCGTAGCCTCTTACAAATTATCAGAACAACAATAATATGGAGCTAGGTGAACAGACATGGAAGCGAACTCAAGCCACAGATTTCATACAGTCGATCAACATGGTGGTTTTTGAAGTCGGAAAAATCGGCGGACAATCGTTTGAAAACGATGGGATATTTTATCGGTGCACTGAGTTACTGGATCTGCTTGAACTCTAACAAATCACAGTATACGGCTGGTCCACAGTGCCACAAACAGCAACGCTAATAACCTTATTTGGCAATTCGACTGGGGTTAAGCATGCATGCTCGTCGTCGTTAATTTGTCCACTGTGTCTACACGCTATAATACAGACGTGCATTCGCTGCTGTCACGAAGGGACTGAAGCTTACCGTGGTGTGACGGTTTGTGCACCTCAGCGACCAATTGAGCTATACTGGAGGGTGTCCCGCGACACTCGCAGGTCAATAGTTAGCCTGACAAACGCAGTCTCCTGGCCCTCCAATCTGGGGGTTGGAACATGTGGCGACTTTTTCGTGGAAATGGTAGTGCGCTTCCATTTAACGCTACCATGCGATCAGGCTTTTCAGCCAAATGCTATGGTTGGAGACCTTAATCGTCCTCCTGTCTAGGTGTGGGCTGGTAGTATCCCAGCCCAGGTACAAGCATGAATTGCGCATATTCAAATAAACTCATAACACAACAGCCGTCTCGTGATGCCATCAACCAGGTCACATTGGTTGCTTCATACAGCAAGGCGGGTAAGCAAAAACATGCTACTGCTAACTTCTCCCTTCCTTCCATTTCACATATCTTTTCTTCGCACTCTCCCTATCCCAATAATAACTCTCCTCTTGTAGCCTCAACACTTAGGACTGATAACTCCGTTCGTTCTTCACCGGTTTTGCAAGCAAGATATGCGCGTCAGCCAGTGCCGACATCCTCAGGTATCTCGAAATCAGTCTTCAAGCCTCGACGCCCAGTCTACCTGGCTGCATTCAATATCCGCACTCTGAAGCGAGCATGTCAACAGGCTGCTCTTGCTTTCCCACTGGACTCTCTTGGCATTGATGTGTGCTGTGTATCGGAAACAAGAATTGGGGGTGTGGTGTAAGCAGTTGAGCTGATCGCCCAATCACTACCAATTCGCTTCCGGCTACGCACCACTGAGGCCATTGCCAATAGGTGTGCAGGGTTTGGTTGCTCAACTGGATACTCGTTGATAATCGCCTCTTTGCGGTTCGTCTGGCAGTGTCTGTAAAGGAGTCTCAAAAGTGGGAGGTTAATCGATGTCTGTTTACGCCCCAACCGGCTGTAGCTCCCGCGCTGTCAAAGTCAGGTTTTAAGGCGTCTTCTTGCGGCGAGTTGAAAGCTCATTTATCATGGTGATATGAATGCATATGTGGGCTTAGCGTGTCTGAGACTCAATAAGGAGGTCGGCATGGAGTGGACCCGGCACGTACGGATAATGGTGAACGAGGCAATTAGAAACCGAGTTTTCGGTTGTACTTAGGATTCTTCCATCAAAAAATGTGTCTAACACCAGAAGCTGCGTAGGTTAGGCCATGTATTGCTTATGCCGAACCATCGTTTCCCGAGGAGAGTGGTGTTCTCCCCGGCCAATTCAGAGTGGCAAGAGCAGATAGGTGGCCAAAACTTGAGGTGGTAGAGAGGTATGAAGGACACTGCGAAAGGTTTGGGTGGTGACGGTGCTACTCGCCTTCCAGGATGGGGACCGCGTGATCCTCACTGCGACTGGTTGGGGACGCTGCAAAATATTGCTGCTAATAAATGTCCATGGCGTTCCTGTTGTCAGTTTCCACCCAGATGGCTTGAATGAGTGAAGGTGTAGGCACCTCGGAATGACACAGGCAGTCAGTCCCTTGCCAATCCACCCTTATTCTTTTCTTGACAAGGCTTTCAAATAAACCATGATTGTGTGGCAGCGAAGCATCGTGTTGAACACTGATGTCATGGTGTCAATAACGATGATGCCTGGTTATACTCTTGCACAGGTCTGGGAAGCATCGTTTGAACACTGATGTCATGGTGTCAATGACGATGATGCCTGGTTATACTCTTGCACAGGTCTGGGCGATGTAGAGTATCCTGGCCTATGTACAACTATGAGCGAAAAAAATACTGTCGTACCACATCTTGTCGCGAGTACCATAAGCTCTGTTGCCTTACTTACCCTGTAGAGTAGAGCGGCAATCAACTATAGTGGTAATGTCTATGCGGAAAAAACTGCAAGAGGCTGACAGACTGGCTCAAACTGTTAAATACAGACAACTTCGCCCTTGTAGTGTTGAAAGACAGCATATCACAAAAACCCTTTGTAAAAAGGTTGCATTCATGCGTTTGTTTATCCTGGGTAATTAATATCACGCAGCATAGTCATAAGGGTGACGCCATTTATTCAGTTTTATTATTACTGCATCACCAGTGACACAATCGACCCTTTGTTGTAACAGTCATGTTGATTGACTGTTCTATAGAATTCGTCGTCGTTTTGGGTTCTGACCCGAACATCGTACTTCACAGGTTTACCATTCAGTTAACCGATCAGACCCCGAAGCGAGCTGCACCAATATTCGTTATATTATTCAGACCTAAAGCTGCCACCTTGACGTGGTCGTCAAGCTTGTGTGCTGCAACGATCCCGCGAGCTACACAGTCAGGAACTTCGTTCCACAAGGTGCAACCATGCCAGGAAGGCCAGAGAGGAGCAGCCAGACCAAGAGCAGCGAGACCCCGCACTACGAGTAATCGTGCTACAAGGCGGTCTGGGGGTAAAGTCGTACTGTCCTTTGAGACAGGAGTGTGAAGGCAGTAAGGCGTTTCCCCCAAGTGACCAGCATGTGCATATTAATGGAAGCAGCGTGTGCTGCCTTCCCCCGAGGAAGGACGGGTTAGAAAAGGTTGACCTCAAAAACCGCACACTCCGATCGCCCAACGGTTGACTGTGACCGCAGGCGAATTATCCAATACGATTGAGATACTTTTAAAACCTAACAGCCCGGTGCTGATCAAAAGGCACCTGCTGTGCGCAGCTGCATTAGGAATGAGACAGTAAAGCCTTATTACCTGCGCCCTCGGGTTGGTCCAACCCCTGCAGCCGAGCTGGTCAGACTGTTGAGTCGTCGGGTTCGGGCAGGGTCTCCAAAGAAAACCCTACATTCTTCCACTGACAGTTCGTCTCCCTTCAGGCCCTCGCAAGTCGGCAAGAAACATGCCAATCTACCAGCTTCGAAGAACTGCCATAGTTCAACAGTATCGATCTGAGCCCAACAACTCCCCACAGCTCTGCCACAGTACTGTGATGGCAGCGAGCATGTGGATGAAGCGTGGCGAAATGTGAAAAGAGCTACGTTAGCGGCGTTCAGTGCTGCCTGCCCGACTTCTCCGATTCGAACACAAGACCACTGGAGGTCGTCGAGGTCGCTATCCATGATTGCTGCCAGGAAAGCCATACCAGAAGGCAACGTGTTCGACGGCGCACGCAAATCCGTCAAACGCCAAATAGTGAAGAGTCTAAGAAAAGACCGAGAGCTCTGGTGGACATCGAAAGCTCGAGAGATGGCTACGAGAAACTGCCGTGCCCTATATCAACTGATGCGATCAACTGGCCCTAGGAAAGCAACGGTCAGCGAAACGATAAGTGAAAAAGAAACCTGATTAATTCAATCGCAAAAATGTCGACTGGAAAGATGGGCCTAACACTTCGGAGAACAGCTCAGCTGGCCTCCTGCAACAGAGCCTGTGAAAATAATGCATCCGGGCGAATGGAATATAAACCTCGATCGCCCGACGGAAGACGAAATAAGGTACGGGATAGCTCTACTAAAACTTGAGAAGGCACCAGGAACGGACGGTCTGTATCTAGCCCCCTTCAAAGACGGCGGAAAATCCCTGGTGACCCACCTGACAAAGCTTATTGGTGCTATATGGGACGATGAGAAAGTGCCTGCAGAATGGAGCATGTCGATAGTTATCCCTGTCTTCAAAAAGGGTACACGGACGCTATGTGAAAACCACCGTAGTGCTCTATGGCCTTATCTTCCGAAGATTGACTGAACACAGGGAGAGGCAGATGCGTGAAAACCAAGCTGGGTTCCGTCCTGCAAGAGGTTGCATCGATCATATCTTCACCCTCCGACAGATTCTGGAACAGCGACACTGCTTCCAGCAACCAACAATGGTTGTTTTTCTTGA
>NW_008752083.1:30966-43287 GCF_000715545.1 Opisthorchis viverrini | reverse complement strand
GTTTGACCATCGATGTCTTCGGAGCATTGCCCGAATCTGGTGGGAACACCGGATCAGCAATTCTGAAGTACGCCGAATGGTATTCGGGAAAAATAACTCACCCTCGATAGATGAACTGATCACACTGCATAGATTGCGTTGGCTTGGCCACGTGTTGCGTATGCCAGTCGACCGACTTCCTCGAAGGGCTCTTTTCGCACAACCACGTGAAGGGTGGAAGAAAGCCAGAGGCGGTCAAACAATGACTTGGCAGCGAAGTATGAAAGCAATTACCAGCAAACTCAGCTGGGCTGGTCACTGCTGCCTTCCTGGATGGGGACCCCGAGACGGGCCACATCAATGGCTAGAGACATTGTCAGATATGGCCCAGTCGCGCCTTCAATGGCGCTCGTGCATCCAAGCTATTGCCTTCAATGCATAGCTCCTTATTTTAACCCACCTCCCACTTGACAGCCCACTGTACCTATCCCCCACCAAACATCGGTGAACGAAACTGCGGCAGCTACAACCACTGTACGACGAGTACGCGGTTATTACAGCTGACAACGGTGATGATGATGTTTGGTTCGATATTTAAGCTGCTCAGAATTCAGGCGCTCTGACATGTTACTTGGTTAGCGCCACGTCAGGTGGTGTTGCTTTGATTTTAACTGGTGCCATGTTCCCAGTTAGCGAAAGAATAACGGGCTACTGCAGACTATAACTTTTCTGAAGCGAATGATCGTAAACATAACGTGCAAACGGTATGTGTGGAATAATGTATAGGAAAACAGAAAAATAAAATTTCGAGACAAAGGCCTGGTACCAACAGTTTTCAGATGGGCAAACTGATATCCAATGTATGTAGCAATGATTGGCAACTGAAGAAAGGACAAGCAATGCAGAATGCTTTCTAGGGCACAGTACGCGCTAGCACTGTCAAGACTCGCACATCAGGGAAAAATGTCCATCATACAGGGCTAGACGTAAAAGTCATTGGCAAGAACACTCACTACCTGTGCCGTCCATGCGTGCCGAGGGAGAAAGGATCACGGGCGAACACAAGCCCCCAACTGTGACATTAGGCAGCGTCAGTACAACAGCAGCACTCGTGATTCAGGAAAACAGGTATTCCGCGAGCAAAAAATCAACATCAAACTCCACGGCAAGTAAGGCTCAGATGATACCGCGCGGAAATTCTCCAGCACCAAATTTCTGCTTCTTCCATTGCCATACAAGCACTCCGTGATCACCCCAGATTATCCTTACATCACCCTACATACCGACAAAGCGCCACTTTTCTTGCACCCACAAGCTCTCACGTTCCATCCTCACGTTGGACTCAGCTTACCAAAACGCAGGTAGTCTAGGCACAAATACTAACCCACCGCTACGCTACCCAATAACGCACTGATGATGTCACCTCGATTGGTGGTGAAACGTTTGCAATCAAACTGTCCAGCTCAGCGAACAAGCCAACGACCATCTACGCTACCTGAGCTGCCGACATTTTCCTCTATAGAATACAACGTAGAATAAGCGATGCAAAAAGTATTGGTTATAACGGAGCTCCAGCTCATTCCTCTGTGATTTCCACACTCAATGGGAGCACCTTTTTTGAAAATGGGCACCACTATCGGCCCACTGCAGTTGGTAGGGGCGGTCTCTTCCGTTCAAATAGGAGCAAATAAATGAGACACGCGCCGACAGAGGATTTCAACTCCATCTCCGAACTGAGTGGGTGGAAGTTTGTCAGAACCGGCAACCCGGTCATGCTTGATGGACAGAAAAGTATTCGCTTATTTCCGAAGTCGTTGGGGTTCAGAGTTCCCCGACCCGGGTTGAGTTACGAGTCGGGATGCCAGCTGAACAACTGCAGGTGCCCAGTTAGCTTGCCGTTGAATGTGCTAAACCAGAGAACTCTGGCATTTTTTCTCTTTTATATATCAGTGATTGAACAGCCCACCGGAGACCTGTTTGGGCCTATCAGATAGAGTAGTCTTCGTAGATTCTGGCTATATCCATCTTCCAAGTTTTGTGGACCCGCTAAGCTTCTCGATCTACACAAATGCTTTTCTTAACTTGAGTTGTGACAGTTTATCGAGTGGTATTGTACTCTCGACCAGAATGTGTCCAAGCTTTGAGCAATTTTAGTGTTGCTCGAGATCCAGCGCTGCCGGTTGCGCCGTTCAACAAGTGAGTGATGATCATGCACGATATCTTCAGTTATCGCACTAGGCGATTTACACCTTGATGTGAACTGAAAGAAGATAGTATTTCACAACCTGTACAAGTTTCTGTGACAAGTGGATTAGCAGTAAATATTCGGTCCAATTCAGGAGTACGGAGCCGTTTACAATATTCACATTAAAAAGGATAAGGACTCACTTAGACGAAATAAGAAGTGGAATTTTCCGACACCCGGGAGATTTGAGAATTCGGAAAAGCAGAGTCATTGTCTCTTGAAATACATTGGAAGGGCACATGTCTATTTTTGTGACAACTACGAATACCGGGACACCAAGCGCTAGAGCAAGACCTAAATGCTCTTTGGCCATTCCGATTACGCCAGCGTTCGCCCCCACCATAAACATAGCGTAGTCTGGAGCATGTCCGGTCATTCCGAAAATTGTGGTCTTCAGGTAACGCTCATGCCCAGCAAGGTCGATGAAAGTAATGACCTATCAAGATGAAACAAAGTTCGTATAACGAAAGGATACCAGAAGATTGTATTTCACGCTGCGCTACACCTGATACGCGCTTTCGAAGACAAGACAAGAGGAGTATGTGTGTAGCAAAAAAACTAAGATGCTGCCAGTAAATGATTGACAAATAAAACAGCCGACAAGCCAGTACGGTATGTCCATGCATAAGATTAACTGCAACCTATACTTCAGACATGCTAGAAAGTAAGCCGACTGCTTCATCCAAGCCAAATATGCCAGTTTTCTGTTAAAAGCCTGCTTTTAAAAGTCACATTTTGTATTACGCATCTGAGTTTTCATCTAACATGATCATGAAGTTTTTATTCAGATTCGACCACACGATTCACGAAGCTTATGGCGGCTGAACGGTAAATTCAACACTATTCAGCCTGAAATCTACATACTGGTTTTCTTAGCTTGACGGATATTAGGATAGCAGCCCACAAATAGCATGATGGGGAAAATACTGTTGGTGTTTTGCAACCGTCACCAATGTTGATTTCTCTCATCCAAATTTGCTCTGAAAAGACTCATAGGATGATGATACGGTAGTGTAGACCAAAACTATCTGATAATAAATGCGATAGAACATTGTAAAAAGCCCTTCTTTTGGTTACCATGCGCTAAACCCTGTTGTTCCTTCAGGTATTCGGAAAGTCCATATCACGTTGTCTTAACAAAAGGACGAGTACCAGACAGTAAGACGTACACCTAAGATTTGGACGCCTGAAGAATGAAGATAGGTCAGAAAATACTCAACCGTTTCGGCTCGAGAGCGGTTATAGGTAGTTGCTGGGTTTGTAAAGTTTACATACACATAACTATCGTCTGAATAGTCCTCCTCCTATCATGCTATCCTATTCCCGTGAGATCATACCAAAAACGGGAAGCACTTGCCTCGGGTTTCACTCACATTAGAGCTTATCAGCAGTGTATATCCTTGTCCGTGCCAGGGCTCGAACTCCAGGCGCCTGACATTCGCGGCGAGCATGTTACCACTAGACCAGCGCAAACTGGACGCACCTGATTTATTACATCTGAGCAGGCGAACGTGACCATGCTTGGACTATGTGATTGGTTTGCTTGACGTCACGAAGGACGACCTGGTAGCTGGCCTAGATTCGATGTGCTAAGCCTAAACAAGCAGGTTTTCCTTCATTTCAAAAGGGCTTGAGAAACAATCGGTAGTTTTATAACTGGGTAACGTTTTGCTTTTGACACAAAAGCTTCCTCAGGTCAAGTGAACAGTTGAACAAGTTGGCCAGGTCTGAAGGCAGACGGAGAAATAATCAGCAAGACCTCTTCCGATTAGCACAATAGATCAGGGTTGAACGTTACTTAAAAGATTTTGTCGGTTAGTGTCGTTGCCTGAATCTTACGATCAATGGGTTGGGGGAACTTCAAATTAGTTTTCACTGGGTTTTCGTCCTTGGTCTTCTGGTTGAAGACGATTAATTGATTATTCAACTAGGGTGCCACCAGTTTGTGAGTCCTACGACGACGTAGTTGGGGGGTGAGCGGGGTGGGACTAGGTGGAATTTTGTTTTTTTTTTTCACCTAAGTCGTTGCTACAGTGAAAACCTAAAAACAAAAGCGCGTCGAAAAGGGATACTCAGTTAGATTGATCGTAAACGGAAAATGCCGTCGCTTGGATCTGGCACTCGCTAGCCCGAAACATTGACTTAACCACCGATTACTGAACTCTGTGACCTATGACATCTTAATAGAGAATACAGACACACGAACTTCCTGGTGACTTCCATAGGCAAGTATCACCCAGGACCAAAAATACTAACGACAACTAATAGGCTACAAAGCTCTATGCACACACGAGGTTGTAGTGTAAGACGTAAGACATTCCAGTTTGTGAACTTAGCAGTCAGGGTCGTTTGGTGCAAGAAAGGTGATAAATGTCATGCGGGAATAACACGGTAAACGGTTATCAGTTGTGCGACCGCAATAGACTACGAAGTTGGTGTTGTGCAATAAAGCAACCATTCTCAGCACGAGGAGTCTGAGCCCTTAACATGCCACTAGCAGGAATTTCAAACGACCAGCATCAATATTCTCTCAGACCTAGAGCTGTAACTTTATCAAAGTTGTCGGGTTTGAGCGCTGCAATGATCTTGCCGACTACACCGAGGAGAATTGTTCCTCAGGGTTCAACAATATAAGGAAGGTTAGTGGGCGGAAGCCGGACGAAGAACAGCGAGATTCAGCACTGCGAGGAGTCGTATTACGAGCCGACCTGGAGTCAAAGTCATGAAGTGCTCTGCGATGGGTGTACAAGTGCAGCCGCGCGGTCCAGACATGTGAGTCAAAGGCCCAACTAAACCAGGAAACATCACAAACGAGAGATTCAGCTGGGTTCCAAGTGAGTCTCTTGATTCCGATGGACCGTGGTATCTACGGTGCGGGAGTTCGGCTAGGTCATATAGCTGATTGCACTTTAGTGAACTGGATCCAAGCAACTAGTCGTTTTTGAGCTGTTAAGCGAACTAGTCCAATCAAGATCAAAGCATGTGGCGGACGGTTTTTGTGTGTTAAAATACGCCCTGACAGATGGTATCTCTGAGGCGAGGTTGAGATTTGTCACGGTGCTTCGGTCAGCGTCAAGTTCAGGAGCCATTATTCTGACAGGTGATATGAATGCAGCGTCTGGCGGCGAGTGGTGTCCCTTCAAAATTCTTGTCTCCTTATGCCTCCTCCTGAGCACACGTTCATGTCTACAACGAATTATCTCCTGAGTTCACCACATCGAGTGGCAACAGGCGAAGATGTCCACTGTCGCCTTACCTCCCTAACTTCTTCTTCTTCCTCTTCTTGAGTCTTCTTCACCTGCCTCGAAAACCCCTGGGATCGAAATAGTCTCGAGACGTTTGCTCAAACACAATATTGCTCTTCTTAGATCAGAAAAGCAAACTATTTATAATAACCTGAACAAGTCCGCTCCACAGTTTGGCATGCACTTCGCGCCTGTAAAGTGCTGCTGCAAGACTGCGTTAGATCAAACCCAAACAGGTGAACCAATCTGTATGGTAGATAATTTCGTCTATCTGGACAGCTGCATGAATCCCGAATCGGGAAGAACAGTGCTTACTAACTTCCAACATTTGTGGCACCAATGTGACATCAGCTTGAATGCCAAGGGTTAAGTGTACAACACCGCAGTCTGATCTGTCCTATTATATGGATCAGAGACGTGATCTCTGCGTTCGGATCTTCGAAAGCTGTCTATGTCTGACCGTCAGTGTCCCAGAAGCTTTGAGCGGGTCTAATGAAAAATCAGATCCGTGGTGATTAGTAACGCTGGAAGGTTTCCGAGTTGGTTTACTCTCCCTCGTTAGATCAGCTAGCCGCACTCCATTGGTTACACTGGCTATACCATGTGCCTATTGAAGACTCTCTGCCCGATGATTACTGACCCCGACAGGTATGGCTGTCATGCTGCCAATGGTACCCTTTCATCAAAGTTGTCATCTCCACTGCTTTTACTCAATGCCATACCGCACATAATGTCAATGAAGTGATTGAGCCATCGCCTCCAACTAGTGAAAGGAAGAAGGCTTTCGCTGCGGAGTTATTTGTTGGAAAGTGCCAACTGACCGGTTACAGAATATTGGACAGGGAAGCGAAACTCTCATATGCATCTTGTTTACAAAACCTGAACATCCATCTTCTCTTAAAGGAGTCTTCCTGAACTTTCCTGGATATTCATTGACTGTTGCTCAAATTCAAGAAAATACTACAGAGCGACTCCACAAATTCCGCAATATATCTCACTTTTCAAGAGACGCAAAGCGAATTTACGGGAAAACATACTTCTCGCATACCTTCCCCATCAGTAGTATCACCGTCACACTAGTAGTTCTCGTTCTTTTATTCTACTTACCCTCGATGAACAAAGCTGTAGCAGATGGAACCACTGTACTTTGGTACGACTTATGAGCTGGGAAAATAAACCGAAATGAATTTTCCAACTTTCTAACGAATATCCTGTTAGAAAATATGTGATCGGGTCCAGAATATCTCAACAACACGAGCATTTTCGTACTTATCAGACAAACTTCGAGGAATTGGGCACATGGCCCTTCGGTTTAGTCTTACGCTCTTGACCTTTCGACTGTGCGCCTACCGAACAGTTTACACAGCTGAAAGATTTCAATTGGATGAAACTTAACTTGAACCACTTGTTGACGAATTCAGTTATCCGACTACTTTTGGACGCAGAAAATGCTTGATCAAACTTGTCATCTGCCTTTGAGGAAGACCTGATAGGTACCAAGATGTGGAATAGGCTTCGACCTGTTGTCTATACCGAACCGGAAACCCCCGACCGAGAGACGACGTGTACGAACCCACCCTTGAGGCCCACCTCATGAATACCTTTGGGATCCGATCACATCTTTGCTAAAGACGTCCATCCAAATCCAACCCCATAGCCTTGTAACTACTAATTCATCCTTGAAAATCGGCAGCTGTTCCATGCAGGTTTACCACCATCCATTATTCCTTAGATTTTACATGAAATCAAAATCCAGACTGAAAGAAATTAATTCTGAAAGGTACTTACTCATTTTGTTGGACCTATCTCTAATTGATGCAGTCAATTGGAGTGAACGTGACTACATCATCCAGTGAACCTTAATCATTTGCTGAATACTGTGTACCTAAATTGGGCCCCACTTAGGCTAACATGAGCGCAGTTCAACGTCTGAATAACTTCGGATACTCACCGACAAACCCTATCCGGCAAGTTTATCTTGTATTCACCGAAAAACAGCTTCACATAGTGAGTCTCTGGCACCTGAGTGGAATTTGTTAGTCAAAATTGGTCAAACTACTGAACACCTTCTAACAGTAGGAGAGTCAACAAGGATTTGCGGTGAGACGAGCAAAACCCAGGCGCCGATGTAGACCCGAGGGAACAAGATCGGCGGGCGAATGGTTAACCCCAGTTGACTGGCTCAATCCTTACAAGAAAGCTTAAGAGCGACATGAAATCAGCCCTAGGTTCTGTACGACATGTGTCACAACCAACGAATCTTTCACTGTTTATTAAAGGTATACGACGATCGCACATAAACTGTCTACAAAAAAATGCACGTAAACCACTCATCATTGGTATGCGTAAGAGCTGAGTCAAGCTAATTAATAAATAATAATCGTTCGCCTGTAACACACGGCACGTAGCTGCAATGTCACCCGAAGGAAGCATGAGGGCCTAGATGCTACTAAATGGCCCAAACCTAGACAGGAAAAGTCCAGATGCTGAGGTTGACTACGAACCATGGACCTTCCGATCAGTAAATTCGCGCGTTAACCACTCAGCTACCTCAAGGTTAAACTTAAGGCTATAAACCCCATTCCAAGGTACGGTGGCTCCAGATACTACAGTTCCGTTCACTGGGGATATGGAGGATAGGAAAACGCCAGGCACGAACTGAAGACGACGGCCAAGTTGCTTTGTTTGTCTCGTGGGTTGTGAGGTGGGAGAGCCATTCATTGAAGTCAATGGCTTCGATGCAGGATCACCATGGACTGCGAGATAGGGCCATATCTGTCGGGGTCACTAACCACTAGTGCGTCTCGTCCCGGTGCACCCATCAGGGGAGATAGCCGTTGCTGCGTTGACTGGAAAGTGTCTTCATGGTTCGTTGACAGGCCGCTCCCAGTTAATGTGGAGGACTTTGGGTCAAGCGGCTCTCAGTATACGACGAACATGTCTTAATCAGGGTGACTTGCGGAGCGTGATAAGTTACCAGATTCAGACAGTTAGTTTTGTTAGAAATCATCTTCTGTACCTGAGCATGACTGTCCCGATGTTCTCATCTGACCCACGAGATGTCTGGCAGAAATCAACGGTCAAATAGTTTTCGAAGGTCTGTACGCAACGGTTAGAATCGGGCACAATCAATCGCACTGCATTCTACCCCTGACAACCAGAAATGAGATGACGTGAACGCCAGAAGTATCATGTATACTCTGGTCTATCCTATTCTGAAAGTGACTTCATTTTCTGCCAGCCCACCAGGATCTATGCGTCTGCAAGCATAGTAGTTGAGTTTAATCCCACCCGGTCCTGCAGTAGCACATTACACATCGTAGGTGCGGAGTGCACACTAAACCACGCGGTGGAATTATCTAGGTCAAAATAAGTTTTATTTCTCAAGTGCTTCAATGTCGATAGGTGGACGCCTCGGGATTATTGTGATTCCCGAGGTTTTGATGACAAGCAACGAAGGTTCAAGCAATACATCGACGAGGAAGATGAAGAGGATGGGCGAGAGAAGAGAGGCTTGTCTAATTCAACTGAATGTGGTGAACTCAGGTGAAAGTCTGCCGCAGACTAAAACGCGTCCATGCGAAGTATATAGAACGTTTACGAGCGAGCTGTGAAGGTGGGTTATACATCCGTGCTAGGTTTGAACGTGCAGCGATTCGTGGCCAGCTCAACGAAGACTTGCTGAGACAAACATTAGGCTTTGAAGCATATAAAACACTTACTCGATTCAAATTTACTAGGTGATTTCGAGTGCCAATCCAACAGCTCTTTCGTCTAAGAGAATACTGAAGCAAGACACCTCACAGACATCGTGCCAAAACAATTGATCCGTACGCCTTCACGAGGATGAAAATCAGATTTGTTGATCCCACGAGCAACGGTATAAGCTGAGGTCGGTTATCTAGTTATTGGGAATAGTCATGCTGCTTAACTGAGTCGACAGAACCTCGAACGTTACCATTTCAAAGTTCCATAGCTGCACGTTAACATTCTCAAGCACTCGTTCGGCCACCGACTTACCCTTCATAACACATGCGAGGCTGGTGCCCTCAATGCCTAACTGCTAGTTTAGGTCACAGGTTTCTAAGGATACATCTGGCGTAGATTTTACTACTAAGCGCTCCAAGACCTTTGAAAACTGCTAATTGCATGATGGATGTCCCCCGACGGCTCCTGATCTAATAGAACTACTAGGTTCGCTCACAGTATAAAATGCTACCTTGTAATAGGAAGAAAAGGAAGTACAACGGAGTCAACCTTAACAAGAGATGAGATGTCAGTTTCCATATTTTCTAAGCGGCAGCCAGCTTTGTTAAAACAATACTAATTCCTGGTGTTTGATCAGATGGTCGAAGAGGGACGAAAAGCACTAGGATTTCAGGTCGGGTTATTAATCGGACTTGTTCGTCGTCCACGTCGCTGACTTCGTTCGTGCATTCTTTGACCTATCACAATTAGGGGTCTCCGAAACAGTCAAGATTATCGTTCGGAGGATTCGAGTTGGTCGATCCGCTGAAAGTCATAGTTGCTTAAACCCACTTTGAAAATCTCCCTTCATCCGGCTTGATTAAGCAGCAAGATTCCACTTTGAGTGAACCGCCCTCGTTCGTGGAGTGCTGACCTACTTTGCACCTCAGTTTCCTCAGTCGAAACTGGAATGAGCGTCCCTCAGCACTTAAACGTTTTGTGTACAGCTGCGTTTGAAAGTGCGCGGAAAACCGAATCGATTAGGGTAAAAACCGATAAACTAATTCAACCTTACAATTATTTCGCACTTGCTTTTGAAATTTGTTCAAGCCAACAAAAAGTATTGGAAATTTGTATAAGAAACCCATCACTTATTACAAAATACCTACGTTGAACCGATGCAAACCACCATTTTCGATGAGTCGCACCCCAAATTCTTTGTAGAACCGGGGCAGGCGGTACTACGTAACTCGGTATGCTGTTCACTACAGATCACTGCGTTATGTACCATAGTTCAGCCCCCCCCCACAGTCTATAGAAAAATCAGCACGCAATAAAGCACTGACGCACCAACAGGCTGTCTAACACCGCACTGATGATTCCCCCTAAATCAGCATTGAAACCTTTGCAACTAAATTGTCCGGTTCAGCGAACAAGTCAGCGACCATTTATGCTTCCTGAGCTACCAAAGTTCCCCTAAATAAAAAGCCTCTTACTTGTGTTGGTATAACGAATAACTGATGTTGTCCTTCGGATACGTGAAATTCATCGGTGAGTAGCACGAAAACTCATCAGGGTTTGAATTTATTTGAATACTTCTTTTCACTTAATGCCATTTCCTCATACCGGGAAAATGGCGCTAATTACATACGACATAAGTTACTGCGACCACTTCCTGCGCTGAGAAGGGTCAGCTTCGTGGATGTTGCGGATTGCAAATCTCCAAACAAAGTGGTTGAAGACAAGGTGGCAGTAGAACGTAAAAAATTCTTTGGAAAAACATGCACCGTCTAACTTTACGCGGAGAAAATCGCATTGTACGGTGAGATGCCACGGTGTGAAAAAGAACACAGAGGATCTACCAAATAACTGATAAACAAGCAACAATGGAGCTCACTTTCGCGGATGCCTTGCAAATGTTCAGCCAATCCAATTGACCATGCAAAGGCTTGTTGACAACCTGTCCGGTTGTATCAAAGCCGAGTATATCGTTGCTGACCGAACTTGTGCGACCAGATTCTGCCTCGTGTTTATGGCGCAGTAAACGGAGACGGGCCTGTCCGCGCCCATTATCCAGTTCGCCATGAGTTAGCACACCAAGTAATGTCGACTTGCCAGCATCGACATTTCCCACGACGGCCACCCTGTGAATAGAACCCAAGAATGAGTCTAGACGGAAAACAGCACACTCAATTGAATGAGATAACTGAGACGTAGGGACATACAGGTTTGGAGAAAGGCATTCTGGTGCACACATTCTAAAAAACATCGCGTGGATCCGGAGTGGATAGCTAAGTGAACGTTGAACGGCTCCGTTGAAGACAGAAAAACAAAATAACAATCAGCCAGCTGTAACACCCTTTCGGTATGTAGCTGCCACGTCACACGAAGGAAACAATAAAGCTGAGATAACATCCCGTCACGCCCAAGCCCAAACAGGGCAGTCGAGAGGCTGCGGTTGAGTTCTAACAACGGGTATTCCGATCAGCATGTTCGCGACCTAACTAGTGCGCTATCTCGAGGTCGGAGACACCAGAGGACGTGGTGTCGCGAACAAGGCCTGCTTCCTGGCTAATCCATCGCAATTTATGAGAAATACGAACATGGTGAAACACAGAATAGAAGAAGGATCAAAAGGCCGAAAGTTAACTGTGCCAAAGGAGTCAGTTCAAAGTTAGAAATCAAGGGGGCAATAAACTGACAGGGAATATGCATGAGTCCAAAGATTGATTACCGGGGTTAGGACTGTGATTAACCCAGCTGCGGCCATCTATCATATTCTCACAGATTGTGACCTACTGTCTGACACCCGGTAAATAACACCAATGTCTAGAATTTCACTCATTATATGAGTGTAACGGTGATACTACTGATTAGGGAGGCACGCGAGTAGTATGTGTTGTTCGTAAAATTTCGCTTTGCGTCGACTGAAAAAGGGAATTCTGTTGCGGAATTCGTGGGGCCACTTTGTAACATTTGCTTGGATTTGACCGACGAATGAGTGGAGGCAATGAATGTCTAGGAAGACCCGTTCGGGAGAAGATCTGTGTCCAGTTTTTGTAACTAAGATGCAGATTAGAGTTTTGCTTCCCTGTTCACTGGTCTGCAACCGGTCAGTTGGCATTTCCGAATAAATAACTCCGCAGCGAAGGCCTTCTTCCTTTC
>NW_008752083.1:8185-27136 GCF_000715545.1 Opisthorchis viverrini | reverse complement strand
GCATTTCCGAATAAATAACTCCGCAGCGAAGGCCTTCTTCCTTTCATTTGGTGTCGTGACCAGGATAAGGATGAAGCTCCCGTGGCCGCAACCCTTTGAGGATGGGGATGTTCGGACCTTCCTGGAGGACTTTGAGGAAGTTGCGGAGGCTGCCGGGCTGGAGACCGACCTTTGATGGGTAGTTCCGAGCAGGTTCAAAGTGGTGGTGATTGAACGGGATCCGCAGTGCCCACGGGTGATGCTAGCGTATCCTATTAGAATGAGATCGCGTCGTAAGTCTAATATACGATGTTCGGTATAGGCATATAAACAAATAGACATAACAGTCAGCGAAAACTTCAGCTGCGATGTGATTATGCTGAAGTGAAACTCGGCCAAACTTCGGAAGCCATAATTGGGTAGTTTTATAGGGAAATTTCACCGAGCGCCTCTCAGAGAGAGCATCAACAAGATTTCACTTTCTGCATACCGTATAATGATTTTAGTGTTGCAATTATGAACCGGGCCAGGTAAAGTAAATGATATGCAGCGCAGTTCTTTCAGGAAATCTGTTTATCATGGTAAACAATCATTCCACTACTATTTAGTCTCTTAGTCATAGGGGAAAAATTTGCAAAGTATGCATACTGACGAACCAGAGTGGGTCTCACTATATGTACCTCGCTGCACCGTTTCGCTTTCAACACAAGGATCCAAGGTTCTCAGGAGATGAGACCACAGCCGATTTCAGCTTTCACAGAGAAACTGATGGCCAGACAGTTTGAGCTGGAAGTGTGCCAAGAATCATTCAAGTTAGTGCCCATATATCATCAGCGGATCCTCGGTACAAAGTGAACTGCCCAATGGTTGGTTTTGGTTTCTCGTTCTCAGGCCCTGAGAATATAATCTCAGAAGCCAAAACAACGGTAGTTTGACTAGAGGCGACGTAATTTGACGTAAGCAATTTATGCTCTGGTCTGACTCAAACACACGAGTGCCATGTTCGCCAGCTAATGTCATGTTGGTAGATTCGTACGATTGAACGATTCCATCCTGTTTTGCCGTTTATTTTGTTGCCATTCTAATGTAATGGGCCGAAATTATTTTCGTGCGTCTTGTAGATGTTTTTGATGACGTTTCCCTCCGGTAATTTCTTCGTCGTGATAAGGCGTGGTTCATTAGTAGGTTCTTTCAAAACCAAATGCTGTCGTTTTTTATGGATAGGGTTCTCATAGCCTTTGCAATGCACCCCCAACGGTCGAAGAGTAGTGCTGAACAAAATTCCTGTTTACATCCGTTTAAGTATACTAATGTTCACCTGTTCTGGACATTCTGCTTTTTGGCCAAACGATAAATATTTATCAAGGTTTCAAATTCAAGTCCGAAATAATGGTTTTAAGTCAAACCATTCTGCCTCCGAGAGATAAATTGATGACCCCAACAGGATACTGGTATACTTGAGGAGCACTGCTCTTGACTGCGTTGTTCAAAACGGTCAAACCAAGGCAGGAAATATAATCAGCGCGGTTTCAAGATAAATCAGTTTCACATTGAAGCCGCAACATTGGCGGTTCCCGTTTTGGTATGAAATTTCACTTTTCAGCTTGACAGGTGCCGGGTTTCGGCTACGGTGTATTCATGATCGTGGTAGAGAGCTTGATGCGGAGGGACATCATTTAAAGTAGGGTACAATTTCATCATGGAAATACCCGTTGGTATTTGGCTGTATCCGGTTTGCTGTCAAACGGGTAGACATCGACGAACAAACAACCAATCGTCAGGCAAAAAGTTTGGTTAAAATGTGAAATTAGCGAACCCAAACTTTGATTGTACGCATGATTCTCATTGTGAGTGAGTGATGAAAATGAAGCTATAACGTAACAATGGGTCTTTCGCTGGGGTGTGCGAGTGCGAGTGATGCTTCCAATTCGTAGATATGCAACTGCTTCTGTCGTCTGTTCTCTCCTGTTTCAGTAGACGGGATAGTTGATCTATTTCTGACCAAGTCAGCTCAAGTAAGGTTTTACGCATCCGGAGATTAATTTTCAGCAAACGAATTTGAAGGGTACCACATGTAAATGACAGAGCACTTTGATATACGTTGAAAACATCATCCTGAAATATCCAGCAGTAAAGGCTCTACGAAAATAAACGAGACGCGAGGTTAATATGAAGGGCAGTTGGATTATCTAGGATACCAATCAAGTAAGGTCTGATTTAGTTGAAGTCGTACTTGGAGCAAGTAAATGGGGTTGAATTGCTTTTATTGACTGACTGGCTTATAGTGTGAGAAGCGTTCGAAGGAATTCGCTAAGTAATGTCGGAATGCGCATCAATATGTTTGCTTCAAGATATCCCGAGATCCCGCTGCACCCAGAAGTGTATTTTAATTAATGGACAATAAGGCGGAAATCTTTCTGAGTCTAGGGAAAGAAAAAGGGAAACAATAAATTCAATGAAAGGAAATGCAACCATTAACAAACCTATGGAGAATATTAAGCGGAACAGGAAATCATCAGTTTCACAGCATGAAAAGTTGGAAGTCAATATGGAGATGGCACTTATTGTCGTTAAATTCACTCCGAAAGACATTCAGCGGTCGTTGCTTGTGAATAGTCTACATGAGACGTCCATTTCAGTAAAACTGAGTTGTTCATGGTTCCTAGTTCAGGAACCATAGACAGACTTGTACCTTTAAGCTATGGACAACTAGCGCTTCATTCTCTTTACGAAACGGCTGAAAAACGAATGAGGGAACCATAGACACAGCAAGTTTCTTGGATGAGTACACATATCGGAATGCATTGGCTCGACCATTGAAGATGTTCAATAAGTTTTTCCTGAAATACTCGACGTTTCGGGGCTTAAATAACAGTTAAATGCATTCCAGTGCCCATTGATCCGAGACAAAGACGATTATCATATGGGACATGTGGGTCAGGTATTTGTGACGCTGAGGTTGCTGGAGGTAAACTAAATAGTTCTGCTTGTATCTATTGGGTTATACCAGTGTTCAGGCACCCCGGATATCCCTTTTGTTGAAGCACCATGTGATGAATACTGTTCAGGAGAAATTCCAAATTCAAATTCGGAACGATAGCGTATCAATCAACCCAACCACTTCTGGAACTCTTCCGACATAAATCACTGACTTCAGTCGAATGCTAGTTCATTGGCGAAGTTGTCCGCTTCATATTCGCGGTGAGGCGAAATAAGGCTTCAGGCACACAGGGTTGGATTTGCAGCAAGCAAGTTAAAGATAAAAATCTTTCTGACTGACTGATTTCCAATGTTTGTTGGCCTGAGTTGAAGAAATGATGATTATATGAGACCTGCATACCCGGCAAGTTTGTGACGCCGAAGTTGCCAGTAGCATCCCGAAGGGGTTGATTGACTGTCGTTGTTGACCAGATCATCGACACCTGTTCTCCGATATTCTGGTTGATATAGTGTGGTTCACAGGGTCAACTGGTCAGTTGGACTCTGTTCGTAACTAGAGCTCACCAGAAAATTCTGCTATGCATTCAACCCTCCCTCCATTATGGCTGCTGTGGAGTCCAAATTGTCTGATTTTCTCGTTGCAGAAGTGCTGTGGTACTCCGCCTAACAGACAACCTCTTCAATAAGGGTTTGAATGTTACACCTTATAACTTTTCGTCAGACACACAAGTTGCATGCACCCTGAGAAGAATGGTTCAAACAACTCGAATAGCCAAGACGAAAGACCAGGAATAATACGACAACTGCGGTCAGAATCACCATCTCTGTGAGTGCCTTCTAGTAGCACGACAAAAGTGAGTCACCATCTACAATGTTTCAAGCTACAATCAAAAAACGTCATGGTTCAACCAACTGGAAGACGCTTTGAACCCATCAGAAGATTATCCTTTCAGAAGACAACCTTTGGATTCATTGCTGTGCACGCTTCGTGAGGCCAAACTTCGGGCTACAAGGTTCGTTGGGTTTTGCTACGAATCGGGAACTAAATACACACATCTTCTACTAACAACGGGGAAAACGAAAAAAAATTACATTGATTCCATCACTGTGATACCGACCCACCAAATTGCGATGGTCTTCTTGACCGAGGTGGCAACAATGGGTTGTTATAAATATATGCTGCCGGAAACAATCATTTTCTCTAAATCCCTAGTAATTTGGAATGTCAGTATCATGAATATCCATTTTTTACTACAGGTAAAGTAGCGCCCAACTTTAAACTTTATGTTCCCAGAGTTTATACGAATCTGCACACCTGGCCTAATGTTTTCATGAATCGGTCCGAAGAATGTTCTGAAGGTCCTATCCATGACGTTAAAATTACCAAATCCCCAATGATGAAGTAACCAAACTAACCATCACAAATAACCCCGGGATAATGTCCTCCAATTTAATCCACTTTTAAAGAAGCCCGGCCAACGCATCTAGACTGAAAACAGCAGCGCGAGATCGCGCTTTTGTTTATGAACCTTAGCAAATATGGCCTCACAAATGGATTTGCTGCCCTATATTGGTCAGACAAAAGGGTGAATCGTCGAAAGTATCCGATCCTCAAAAGTAACATTTTTTCGCTACCGAGGGGAGACACTTTTGAAAGTGGTTGTTTAATTTTCGAGGAAGGAATGAAATGCTTCTACGACTGCAGACAACAAGGTTACAAATATAGTTTTGTTCAGTGGCACGGTCGTTAAAATGATGTCGGAGGAGAAGAAATTTCACTTAGACAAATGGAAATCCCTTACTTGGCTGAGAAACAGATTACTGTTTCTAAGGCTGCAGACAGTAGTTCTCGCTAAGGCTAAACATGCTGACTTCAGCTGTGCTTAAAATTCCAACGTAATGGCTGAACACAGGTCGCAGAAGCCTAAGATGGTTAATTCACAGTTCGACTACAGATATGATGACGATGATGATGCTGATGATCATGATCGTGGTGATGACGATATAATGATAGTGATGATAATGGTGATAACAGTAATAATCAGAAGCAGGGTGACCGATGGCCATGAGGGTCACCGTGCTGATGGACACAATGATGATAATGGTCATCGTGCTAATGATGGTGACCATGATGATGGCGATGGTATTGGTGAGAATATGGATGATCCTGAAGACGATTATGGTAACACGGATGATGCAAACGGTGACAATGATGCAGGTGATGATGAGGACGATGGGTATGGTGACGATCGTGATGAAGATAGAAATGATAATAATAATAATAGTAATAATAATAATAATGATAACGGTGAGGACTATCGGAAGTAGTCGAGATGATAAGATTAGGTTCTAACAGCAAACTCTCAGGTCGGTCCGCGCACTAACCACTTAGTCAGCAGTAGCTCGAATCTCAAGCAACTACATTGCGATTTATAAATGGGAAATATGCATAAACATACGTATATTTTACCGGTTTGCCGACAATGAGCAACTCAAATCATCCGAGTTCATTATAGTCCATTAAAGCTTGCTGAATGACGTCAACCGGCTCCATTCGACCGCGGAACTTTCAAATTCATCTATGATCTACTCAGAACCTGATCTCTTGAAAAAGGGATGGAAAACACTCGTGTCAAGTCGAATTATCAAACCCATTTCAAGGTAAAAGCCATTGAGGGTACTGAATGCGGCGGTGAGGAACTGCAATAGTTTTAACTAGGGATGAAAGTTCCAAGGTGAGGTTCAGTGTTTACTACCAAAAAGGGATGTAAGATTCTACATAAAGAAATATGATCGTTAGCTCTTAGTAGAATAAGCTCCATCGGACAGTTTTGTGACGCTGTCAGCATCGGCGAACGCTTTGAAACTGGATTTTACAGTGTCCAAATAAATCCTGGTAATTTCGGCCACATACGAACGAAAAACGCCCACACAATTCAACACGTTCGGAACAGAATGGAAAACAACCGGTTGATTTTTCGCAAAGGAAACTACTCACAAGGTTGCTGAAAACTCTTCGACAGCCCACCACCGGTTTCGCCCTTCTTGGGGCTCATCAGGTAGGCGCAGTCCCCGAGTTTCCGTCAACCTTATGTTCTACTTGAACCCTAATTGGACTGTTTTCGAGAAATACACACATTTGAAAATCAATTTGGTTTTCACGAGAGACTCAACTGAATCTCTCGTTCAAGTAGAACATAAGGTTGACGGAAACTCGGGGGCTGCGCCTACCTGATGATCCCCAAGAAGGGCGCAACCGGTCGTGGGCTGTCGCAGTTTTCAGCAACCTTGTGAGTAGTTTCTTCTATGAAAATATACTGCGATATCTCGAATACCGTGCCAACTGAATCATGAGGCGGCCTGTGTGCAGCACATTCAATTGTAGAATATCATAAACGAGGGATTCAGTTGAGTCTTTCGTGAAAACCAAATTGATTTGTAAATGTGTATTTCTCGAAAACTGGTAGCTGTCTGCATCGTCATCATCATCATCATTACCATCATAACCACTATCGTTGTCGTCATTATGATCACTACCGACAGTACCAACCCTACCATCATGGTCGTAATCGACATTATCACCACCATCCTAACCATCGTCATTATCATCATCACTATCACCGGCATCATCCTCATCGACATCATTATTGCCAAAATCACCATCACCAACACTATCGCCATCACGATCATCAACATCATCACTGTGGCCATCATCGACATCACCCTCGCCACCAGCACCATTATTAACCACATATTCATCATCACCATAATTATCACCATCATCATCAATAGCGCCAGGTATATGGAATGGTCTGTTCTCCCCCGATAAAACCAAATAGGCTAGACAGGCACTGACTGGGGAATTCACCGCCATGCTTGAAAAGAGCGGGTGGAAGGTCATCAGGACTAGCAGCACAATGAAGCTTGAGTAGAGATATACATTTGAACACTTCTAAGGCCGAAGAGGATTCCATATTCACAATCCCCACCATTCTGTTGAAGGCCGGCATTAAGGAATAGAGGTACTAGGTAGCCAACTGAATTTGGCCGAAGCACTGTGCCCAGCTGTCCAAACGTTCTCCTTTGCTGGATATCAGGGCCACTTTCGTCCCTGATGATTTCGCTGGCAAGTAGCTTACGAGGACCAGTCGAACAAATGAAGTGGAAGAGTGTGCGGACGCTTCCAGAATTTTTCGAATCTTCCATTTCTTCGGCCTTTCGGTTCCATCAAGATTCTTGGTCAGCACGGACACTCAGTTTTAGCTCTCGTATGATGCGTCGGGCTGAACTGTGGATGCGGCCAGGGGAAATTTACCGCTGGACCTCCAGCAAAACCATGGTCCCAACAGAGACTCAAGGTTAAAACGACGTTGGCTGGGTTGCGCCGCAAAATGAAGTTCCGGCATTGAGTAGCGCTTTGGACATCTTTTCCCAGTGGCCGTTGGTATCCGTTATCGGACCGTCCGGCAGGTGCTCGAGGTTCCAGGTCTGATAGGTCTGATTTCTGGGTCCACTAGCTTCTCAATCGCTGAGCGAGGTGTGCGGGTTTTGCGTAAACCTGAAAAGCGTAATGAAAAGCAGAGGGACAGAAGTACATAGCCGGAGTTAACACTAGTATTTGGGACGGAGCGGTAGACAGTGAAGGACGCTCACCACCGGTAACTGATGGGGCGATGTGCGCAAGATAACTCAGTGGTTAGAGCGCAAATTTACTGACCGGAAGGTCCGCGGTCGGAAACCAACCACTACATCTCGACATATCCTGTCTAGGCTCGGGCGACCTGGCAGTGTCGTACCAACCCTCATGCTTCCTTCGGGTGGCATGGCAGCTGGGCACCGAAATGGTACCACAACTGAACGATTTTTGACGGTGATGTAGTCTCTGTGGATTCGGGGTTGGTTCGTTGGTGAGTACCACGTTTTCAAGCGATTTCCGCTGGTCTGAAAGCTGGTACTGCAAAGGAACAGTCTATGATCGGCACAACCTGAAGCAGCCACAAGAAACAGGGTGCGATGGACCTCGTTTTCTAGAGATTCTTCTACAGACATCGCCAAACAAACAAAACAGAGGCGACTATCAACGGGTGTCCAATCAAAAAGACACTTCCACTCGGCCTGCGCCGGCACATCCAGATGCATCACCAGGACTGCACAACCGGAACCTGGAAGAGGGCCAGAGGGCAGTCAGATTGATATCAGTACTTGCGCCCTGTCTTTGTTTCTGAAAGACATCATACATCAGTGAAGAGGAAATCCAGCGTACGAGCACGAGCCTCGTGTTGTCCTGCTTGCTTCAGTGTGCGAACATTAAAGGTAGGGATTCGAACACAGACTTCGAAGCGTCTAAAGTTGTTACTGAAGTCGGACACACAGGAGCTGCAGCTGGGCGTGATGCATGGCAAACAGAGCAGTTAATCATAGCGTTGGGATCTTTGGGAAGAGTATTCGAACTTGGTGTGATAAAGTGCAAGCGAAAATACGAGACAATCCAAGAGAGGCGTCAGCATTAGAATATTTTCGCTTACACGCCTGCTACATGCAGCAAGTAAGGAGATTCGGCTAAGGACACCACGCGATGGTTGATGTGGCATGAGATTATTCTTACGTGTACAAGTCACGGTTGTAAATGTACTGAGACACTGCCAGGATGCCCACACCTAGACAGGAGGACGATTTGGGTCCTCAACCAAAGCCTCTGGCTCGAAAGCCTGACCGTAAGCCAGCGGTGTTTGGCGGGAAATGAAAATGCATTGCCATTTTTATAGAACAAGTGCATATAACTTCTAGTTTTTTCAACAGGGAGGTGTTCCTTCAATTGCACCAGTAATGAACCTAACGTTTTACATTCCCGGAAAATTGCTCCAATCTTGAATGTGTTTATCATCCTTCAACTAACCTCTGGTATTTTTGTTTTGGGATAAAGGCTGTACCAACCCACTTCTTTGTTGGATCTTGATATCAGGAGATATGCTCCTCTTAATTTCCGCCTAAATCAAACCCACATTTTATCCACTTTCCTGTAGTCTACTTCTGACTTCAGTTTGAGTTGCTGTCCGATCGACTGCACACAGCGCTCTGATCCGACTGGACATTGTTGAGGCGTGCCGAAATATTGGTGGTTGGGATAGTTTATTGGTTGCTGAGCAGGTTGCTGTTGATTATTTCACCGAAGTGGGTCATTCGCTTTTAGACGTTTCTTCACCGAACGAGGAGACATTATCAGTGCATGGTTGGCCAGTTACTTCCTGCTCGACTGCGTGTATTTATATAACTTTTGAAGAGTATCTGTTGCCTTTTTGAGTGATTGACTAGTTGAGAGACGGCCTTTTCTTTAGTTTATTGTTTCGATTGGATTGCTTATTCCTACACCTCCTACTTTATACGTTTTCCATCCCTGTTTTGGTTGATCCGCTCTTAATGAGCACTCCGTTGTATTCTGATTCTTTTCAGTTTATTTGTTTGACTATGTTGCCTTTTCTTCCTGGTATCTAACCGGTTAATCAGACGTCATCAATTTAGTGATTGGTTTCACTGATTAGGTGCATATTCAAACCAAATTCATCCCCTGCTTCTTCAATGACTTTCTCACCAGGTTTCTTGTGCATCTTCCAGCTCTGTACTTCTAAAGTTTTCTTGCCCTTAGTGATTAATTAATTGGATCAGTTCCAATACGTTCGTTGATGGCGTCTTCAGTGGGGCACCGTAACTCCACAAATTTACGTTCTTTGTTGTTACCTAAATAAGTGTGTGGACACCGTTCTAGTCCAACACGTGTCCCACCTGCTTTTAGGGTACGGACATGGGTTAAAATTGACCGCGTATTGCAGCAACAAGTTTTAACACTGGACAATGTTCATTTTTAATGGAGATTTCGATATGTAAGTGAAACCAATATGTGGTGAAAAGCCGAGAGGTAATGTACGCTTGTTTCACCTATATTGGGAATGATTACCAGTATGAATCAAAAGAAACTCCATGGAGTTTCGAACATGCGACATCCCGGTAATTAGTTGAAAACCCGAGAGGTTGATCGGCAATGGGAATGACTCGCAATTAGACAGGATATAGCTCAACTCAACGTGCAATCACAGAATCCACGTTACGTGGTCAAACGTGCTGAGTGGCTGATCGAGTGACTTCGATAGAACTTCCACTCATCGGGCGAATCGTGCCCATCTTCTGAGCTATTGGTAGTGTAAGATTTTAAAATATTCAATGGAGATTTCGTGAAACGCAATTTTAGTGTTAGGGGGAAACTCAGTTAAATCTTGTTTATAACACGTTTATGGACGTCCTACACAACGCCCACCTTATACTTCAGTTAGCACAGTATTCAGGAGATCGAAGTAAATTTTGCTGAAATAACGCGCTTCACTCACTGGTTGATCTAGAAAAATAACACTGCAACAACTAGTTGTCTTATTCTGTAACCTTACCAGAAGATCGAGATATGGAAAGTGTGTGAAATTACGTATTGCTGGATAATTTCTACTTCCGTCGCTTTGTAAATCCATGGGGGGATTGCGGTCTGATGATTGTATTTCAGTTGACTTGCGGTGCCACATATCAGTGCGGTCTGATATTGTATTTCAGACTTGCGGGGCCAACATTCAGTCGAATTCTGGGAGCTTAAGTAAATCCCCCGTTTAATGAGTTATTCACCAGCCAAGAAAGCTATTTGGACAGAAACGATAGACATATTCAGTGACTTAGCACTCAGTGATGTGGGAGTATTATTGTGTTTCAAGTATCGCATACCGAAAATGTGGTGGCACTCCAAGTTTGATTCCAGGCTCCTTTGACATTTATCAAACACAATCAATCAAATAAAGGAGACCCTTAGCCAGTACGCAACGGTGATTAGGACTGCAGCCAATGAGGCCTCGTTGACTGGCTCTTCGTCTGCATTAAAACTCGGCCAATCTTGTAACTTAGTTACTTCATCTGACGGACGTTTGATGTCAAAAAAGGAATATGGCCCAGCACTAAGCCCACTAATTTTTTTCCAGACTTTTCTGAAACGATGTTTGTAACCCGATATCAAATGTGACGAGTACGTTTATGCGCATTCAAACCCTTTTCGTTTGATGAGGTGCACAGATGGTCTTAAAAAAAGCGAAACTCGAGTCGTTCTTTGGTTTGAACTCATCAGAATAAGTGCGCCAGGGCAAGAGGAAAACTGTTCATACGAGAGTAATGTGAATGCAGACCCCTCAACAATCTACGATTATCATGAAAATAACTTCACAACGAATTCGTCAATGTGGGTTTTAGACTGTTTTCGAGGCGTGGCCAACAAATTTTATGGTGAATTCACCCACGTGCTTGATATTTTCTAAGTTACTGAATGAAGGAATAAATACTAAAAGCTCCGGTCACCAAAGAGCTTAACTTTAACCATGGAAAATAGAAAATGAACATTTCGTATGAAAACAGATCACCTGCACTGAAACCATATTCAGCGAAGCATTTGATGATTGCAGAAAGCTATATGGCGGCGCATACATTTTTATGTCACAACGTTGCATCTAACGGTGTCGACGATTTTACCAGGGTTGGATCACTAGTATTCAATAGATTTTACATACCGATCAGGCGGATCGGCATAGGTCTCTCGCAATGACAGTCTCACAGTTTAAGTGATACGGTATCACACCCACAAACTTCCGTGTGGTGCTGGAGGAACACTGATATGATGTGAAGCATTTTCAACGAAGAACGCACTGTGCAGTTCTCGTTTTTGGCCCCGAAAATTGCAGTTGAATCAGTAAGCCCACTCACAGCTGGGGCGCAATCTAAACACTTGTTGGCACTGTACTTAATGCCAGTGTATCTTGTTCTGTCGATGTCCCAGAAGCATCTTGGCTACTAGCTGAGATTCTAAGCATTAAGGGTTTTCAACTTTTCTTCCGTCAAAAAGCATCCAGTCAAAACGAGGGCACAGACTTCCGCCAACTACGCAAACTCCTTTTGTCACAAGGGGTTAAAAAAGTAATGTGCCTGTTTCATCAGCGCTGAGCAGGTCCCCTAGTGGGATTCTATCATAAACAATGCATTCTTCAAGTCTAGCAAGAAGCATTATCTTGACCAACAAAAGCCCTGTGTAATTTACGCTGGATGCACAAGAGGTGCTTAGGTCCATGAGTCATCAGCACAAACCATTCCTATATTTTGCAACTAAAAAGCTGCGGGTGCATTCCCATCCACTTTTCTCCTAGCGCTCATACCATTTGTATCAACCCTTATTCGAACAATGTAGATCACCAACGCTTTGTCCATTCTTATTTGTAAATCCCGTCCTGTTCTCCTGTTTAGAGCATGTACGAGATCTAGTGATTTTTGTTCGATCCAATCTGTTTTTTGACCTTGAGACCAAAAAGCAATTTGTGATCCCCCTTGTGCACACGTGACTTTCTCATGTGTTCTAATCGGTTTCGCTCGCCTTGTTTGTAGCCTTACGTATTGCAGACGAGTATCTACTGTTCGTATGTGTGTGGTTCTACGCGCTTATGTTTCACATTAATACTGCTGAACAGAAAGCCAGCTGACTAGTTTGGCTACTTGGGAGTTCTGGTAATACGGGTTAGTCAAAGATACCGTTTTGGCTGTAACACCATTTGTCTAGTTGCCTTCATGAGAGAAAGACTGCTTTGCGACTGTCACTAAACTTTTCCGACTTTGTTTTTTTGAACAACCTTCATCCTCTGGATCTAAAAGTGGGTCTGCCAAGAGTATTCACAACGCCAATCAAATCAGAGGTTGAAATGATCGATATTAGCTGAGTGCCAATCAGCAATGCCCATGGTAAGGTGATTATGCTCCGCTGAATCGGTTAACAAAACCTCTGTGAGCGCAGTAAATCTGTTAACTCAACCGTACTATCCACTGTTTTGCCACCATATGACCCCTAACGTCAATCATGTGCATCACTACAGGCGGTGGTCACTTACCATGTCGTTGTAGTAGTCGAACCACAGGTCACTTAGGCAAATTCAGATACATGCGAAATTGGACATCTTGCTTGGAGTGTCGAGAAGGTTAGTGGGGAATACGTACATGTCTGTTTAGTCGTTTTATGTGCGTGTCTCTGTATAGGGATCCGTACATTTGAATTTCAGCCAGGCAGTTTGACAAGGCTACAATATGGTGTTGGTTAGCCTCTAATAAACAGAAAATAAGAGTCGCATAAACCAGCAAAAAACAAACCGCATTTCTCCAGTACATTTGATAGCAAAGTGTAAAACGCCGCGGGAGCGTGAACACACGTTTTATTAGAGAGGTCACACCAGGGAGGGAGAACTGTACAACTGCGTTGTCCTATTCACAGGATTGCCCTAAACGATCGTACCGGCACGGAGACGCACTACAAGATAACCAGAACATGGAGTGCATAAATCTTCAAAATACCAAATAATGAGCTGGATGAATAAAACTAACCGGACATCTACAAAGTCATCCGCAGGTGTTTCCTTTCGGAGTAAATACTCCCGCACGACAGGACCGGTTACAGAAGAAACGTCTGTGCTAGGTGTTGGTGCGGAGCGATCTGGACTGGGTTGGTACGATGAGCTTTGCAGTTGCACACAGCCTTCAGCAGACTCATTGTGAACCAAGTAAGAAGGGAATGATAAGGAAATTGGAGTAGATTCTGACGACGTACTACCACATGCAGGTCCATTGTTCTCAATGCGAGATTGAATCTCGAGAGCAGAACCACTCACTGCCCTATCTCGCAAATGAATCAGCTTTACCTTCAGAGCTTCCGCCAGGCGTTCGGTGGTATTCACACTGTGATTTAAATCTTCTGGTAACAGTCCAGGAGACTGACCGTCTGTAAAGCAACCCAATGAGAATGCCGCAAAAATATTGATGAGTTGAGCATGCCTTTCAAAAGTAAAGTCTTTTTTAAGAAAATCTCACTAGTCGGACATGTCTGTTGAATGACGAGAACACTGCCACCTTGACACAGTTAGTGAAACCATACATTCGTGACGTAAATAAATGGTAGCAAGCAATGTCAACTCAGTGAAATGAGCTACACCATCATTAAATCCCAAGTGTCCATACGTGAATGGTGGATCTTGAACCCGAGGTAGTAGTAAAGTACACTCTGACCACCGAGAGTCCGAATGAATAAACACTAAAACTTTTTATTAGTTCAGAAATGGCATGAATTTTCTCACACCTTACAAGATACTCACCAAGAGGTTCACCTAAGGGCCACTTAAGCAAGCACACTTTACGCCGCTCGGCACTTCGCGAAACTTTGTTATCGACTGTTGATTATGACCAGCTAAAACGGGCCGAAGACGTACCTTTTCAACAGCAAAATGACCAGCATAAGTCATCAAAAACAACAGATTTACAGGATGGAGAAATGATCACTCAGTCAGTCAAACACGATAGACGGTAAATTGTAACTACCAACTCTTCTATCCAAGAATAGGATTATGGAAAATGGCGTTTCATCGTGACATTCTAATCCTATGTTGAGGAAGTTACAACAGATGCGAAAAAGCGTATGTCGGAAACCATTTTATGGCGACCCAGGTAGTGGGTTAGCGAGAAACCAACCCAATGCTCAACGTTCTTCGAACTGTCACGAGGAATAACTGCACCAGATAAATGCTCAACCCCACAAACATAAGCAGATAAGGCTTTTCACTGGTGTCCAACTATCGCTGAAGACTCGGCGAGAATTGAAGAGGTGAACTGCAATACTTTGCAAGCATTTCTGCGGCCGATCCACAGCCAGATTAACTACTGACACTTCACATTAAGTAGCGACATCCCCCCGGAAGGAAAGACGACCTAGAGAAAACGATATCAACCATGTTCTGTGCTTGAGGAAATCAAGTATGGAACGGGCGAATACCACGCAAATACACAGTGGGTTCCCTCCTGAAGACAGCATGCAAACAGTTATTAATGTATGCCAACATCTCTGGCACGACTTCTAACATTATTGTAGCATACCATAGGGAAGTAAATTTTTCGCCTCAGATGGCGCACAGCGATCAGTACAATTGGGCAACGTATCCAAACACTTATACACAGGTTCACCTTGTCATATTTTACCAGGGCTACGCCAATGTCATGGTCACATCGGATTTGGTGAAATAAGGTTAGAAGTGCCAGTAACTTGGTGCACTGAGGAATGATGAGGTACGGATTAGATGCGGGCTCATCGTGTTTGTCAGTCGGTCAAGCTGCAAGTAGAGCTTGACATGGCTCAATGATTAAGGCGCGAACATTCTGACCGGAAGGTACATTGTTTGAACCCAACTACTCCTGTCCGGGCCTGAGCAACTTGGCAGTACGTTAGCCCTCGTGCCTTCATCGGGTGGCATTGCAGCTAGACACCGCAAGGGTGTTCGGCTGGACGACTACTAGTATTTAGGTTGCAAATGCTTCGAATATTCAAGGAAGTCATATCCTAACAAACGGGGCTTACGAAAGTGACTTGCGGAGAGTTAGAAGAGTCACGAACCAAAAATCTGATACCTCTGCTGTGTGCCTATCCATAGTCCGCAAAATTTACGCCTGTCGCAGCCATCCAAAAGTGACAGGCCTCAGGAGCGGCCCCGTGTCATTATTTTCCCACACCACCTGTAACACACTAACCATCCCTCAAAACAAGATCAGCCGTCCTCCATTAGCTGCGACGATGCGACACCGAGCTGCTAGGAACTTCCTATGACAATGCCACTGAACTTGCTGATAGTGAGGATTTTTTAGAGGGGGTTATTATTTCGAAGGCGAATAAAGAAATCGGAATGCATGATCTGGCAGTGGAAAATGGGTCACGGTCATTAAACCAGCAGAAGAAAACATGAAGTACGAAGATAAAGGACTTCATCAGGACCCGAGTGAAATTTGACTTCACCAGGGGACTAGCTAGAAATACCGCTATGTTAGGAAGACAGTTAGTCGTTCCCTCACTTGTTGGTCGACTTTGTACACTCCCACTTGCACTGATCCAACTTGGGGATATGAAACATTTTTCTCTACCGAGAGATGTACTGATGCTATGAGAGATATGCTTGCTTCTAGCATAGCGATCTCCTCCCCTAAAAAGCGTTCTTCGTAAAGCCTTGGGATTGACCATATTTGATTGTTTTAATTAGGTAAGCAGTCAATCTAATATGTACACAGCTCTATCCACTTAAAGTTGTAGCCACAAGCTGCACACAAGGCAGTTGTGGAACCGATTTGCAACATCCTGTCCAGATAAGCCAATAAGTCGCTAGTACGTACAATGATTCAATGCAGTAAACCAAGACTCCCTGTTGCTGGAAGTTTACCAGTGACTGGGGCGAGATGAACCAAGTGGTTAGAGCGCGAATTTACTGACCGAAAGGTCCGTGGTTTGAACCTGACCTCTGCCTCTCGACTTCCCCTGCCTAGGTTTGGGCAACCTGGCAGTATCCAGGCCCTCGTGCCTCCTTCGTGTGGCATGGCAACTAGGCACCGTTCAGCTACAGCTGAACGATTACCAGTGGCTGTTTCCCTCGTACGGGAGATTTCAGCTGAGCATATGCAAACTACAACTGACTCCCTCTACAGCTTGGTACGTGTTGCACTTCATCAGCACTGTTTTGGATGCTTTCTTCAACCGCATTTGCATTCCAAGCCGAGTTGCAGACATTGCCTCTCTGGAGACTCCTTCTCACCTGCAGAGAACAAATCGACCGTCGCGGTAAACACATCACAAACGAGAGATTCAGCTGGGTTCCAGGTAAATCTACCACAAAACCAAATTTGTTTTCGCTTGTATCTTTTTCAGTTCCGAGGGGTTTAGTTCACCTAGGACCACTGCATACCAAAAAATTGCGTGCACCCAAATAGTGTCCCCGACAGGCAGGGACTACTTGGGAGTTCTTCTCGGGGGGGGGGGGGTCCTGCATAGTGCAACAGACCCAATATCGATCGAAATCGACAGAGCCAAGGTGTACTAACAAGTGTGGAACGCAAGAGGTTAAACAGCCCTTGGGACACCCTAACTCCATGTCAGGGTCTAAAGTCTAGAGTTACATGGAGACAATCACGGACTCTTATCCAGCTATTCTAAGAGTTTGGTCAACACATCTTACCCAAGATGTAAAACTGTGCACGCCTCTAGTGGTTATCATGTATAATCGCAAATCTACGAATGGAACCCGAAGACGCGGCACAGAGACGCTAATGATACTGACAGTTGTTGTTCGGTAGTAGCCAGCAGTATTGCCGTGTAAAAGACCCGACTTTGATACATAGAGTCACTCACCTAAACAACCAGGACAAGTCAACAGCAATAGGCTGGCTAGTTCATCATACCCAAAGGGTGGTGGTCCCGTCCCTATTTTCAAATTTTTCGGTGAAGGAAAGGAAGGTAGCAGATGGAAGTGATATGTTCTTGTATGGCTGAATAAACTACGTAAGCGGAAGCACAAAGGTCCTCGGCGCAATCTACTTGCAGCGTTGAAAATTCACAGTTCACAGATCATTTTCGGATTTGTTACATCGAAGAGTAATTATTATTAGTATGAAAAGACAAGGTAAAAATTTGTGACATCCGATGAAAAAAGTTTGTCTTGTATTCTCTTCTCAACTTGACAACATTCAATACCTCCAATTAAGAGGAGAGCTAAGTGATCGGCGACTATCTACTGCTGCCCAGTTGTTTAGTGTTAGCTAATATTGGAGATGCACGAAACCCGATCCTCAGGACGTTTTTCAGTGGCAACCGATGTGTATTGCACCCAACTGTTTGGAGAGTTCATGGACAATCTCTTTGAAAAATAACTTCTCTTTGCCATGAAGAATGGCCTCGGTAGGCCTTGATTGTTGAGGCACACATATAATACATACATACGTAGGTACATACACATAAAATGTTTCCGAAGTAAAATGAAGGCCAGACGTTACTCAAAAAGTGGGATGAACGATGGCGGCGTACGCGTACTGCTAAATAACACAGTATTTTAGATCCGCAATTTCTGAACCTCTTCTGACTATAAGAATCTAGGTCTCAATCGATCCCAAATGGTCAGTAACATAAGTCGCGATTTAAAGCACGAATGGAATAGTTGCGATGACGAAAATCGTGTCTGTCCAAGTTAATTGCGATCCTTAAAAAGCAAGGTGACGGGCGGAGTTGTACCAGCCTCAATAATCCCACAACACTGCACACATACGGCAAAACCCATGCATATGCACGAGACGAAGAATGGTTTGTCACAGGATCGAAACAAACTGGATCACGAGTGCCTCACTCACGTGACACAGGCATCTAAGCGCTCCCCTTAACATATGATTATACAGTGTTCATGTCCAGTGCAAGGAACTGTTGCACACTGACGACCAAACTGACTGAAATCCGGTGTTTTGTCGTCGAATTATTGCATGCTTTAAGATAAACTTGGTTACGCGAGAAGTACAATATGATTAAAGGGGTAGTATAAGTGGGCATTTCAAGTAGAATATACGTAGTCGACCAGGAGTGCGCCACATGCAGTAATGGGAACGCGTTGATTTGAATATAGTAAGGCTGGAAAGAGATGAAACAGCGGATACTATCAATGACATGGTTGTCATAGGCGACAAACTCGCTTCAAATACTCAAGCATAGTCCGGAATGGATGTTACCACAATCCCCAAGAAATTGTAAGCATGACCTCTGGTGCGAGATGAGATTTTTATTCGATTACTTAACGTACAGAAATTTTCTCGACTAAAACGAAGGGCGAAGTATGGCATCCGGAGCCTTAAATGAACCGATAAACCATTGGAGAGTTAACCAGACTACTAGCTCAAACAATCCACGGACGGTATATTAAACCCTTGACAGCGCGGCTCGAAGATGACACTGCACCATGCTAATACTACTCCACGGACGTTAAACCCTTGACAGCGCGGCTCGAAGATGACACTGCACCATGCTAATACTACTTCTATCTGGAATTCACCGGAAAACGTAACGTAGCCGGATAGGCGCCTATCCGATGGGCGTATAAAGTGGAAAAAGCCACCGACTTTAAGTGGATCACAACC
>NW_008752083.1:0-5683 GCF_000715545.1 Opisthorchis viverrini | reverse complement strand
ATATATATATATACTGGATCCAGGATGAAGTGTGAAATACAATCCTAATTCCTAAGCTGTATCACTTGGTATACAATTTTCCGGTCGAGGTGTTGCAGGCTGAGAACAAGTTTGCTAACTTTACTCACGTTTTCTCCACTCTTAGTCCGATCAACTTCTACATGCCGGAGTTTTTCTCGATGCGTCACGAGTATTGTTCAATCTGAGCCGTCTACCCCCACCCAACAAGATGCTCTGACCTCGAGTGAAAGTGGCCTTCTGCGTTCAAACTGCGAGTGTTGGTGCACTCAGATAAATAGTCCGCACCGCTCCACAACTTCGGATCACTGGTCATTGGCAGGTGTTGTTTGTTAGAAAAGTGACCACAAGACTCGAGCATAATGGTCACGCTATACTCAACGAAACCTAGCACAAATGACTTTTACAGAAATTATCCGCGCCGCAGTCCAGGAGCGGATCCAGACATACATTGGAGTTGTAGCAAGCATGGCGGCGGAATTCACAGTTTCATTTCAGATCAGCATTAGGACTTAACGGCGCATCCAGAGTACCGAAAACATGTAAGAATGGAATCCTTGTTGTCGTATCGGAAAATGTCTCAGTTGAATGCAGCCACTGATGATGAGAATAACGATTTCTACCAGAAATTGCAGCAACTTTTGTGGAGACACCCAGTTCGGACATTTTGACATTGATTGTAAGTGGTTGCGGGATCCTTAGAATTCACGTAACCCTCATCTGCACAGCCCCTCTCAGGCCTCGATGAGTCCACACCCTCTATTATTATTAGAGTTAACAGCAGCGCATATTCTTGGTGGTTTCTGAGTTTGAACTCCGGATATCAGATGTGCTAGGCGAGTGTCACCACTATTCCACTAGGGCACTCTGGAAGCACCTGAATCATCACACCTGAACTGGCGAATGTCGCGAGTGTCGGAATTGGGTTACCTCTAGGGTATGGACCCAACAGAATAACCGCGCAGGACAGGAGGATGACTGTTCACACGAGATGTGAATGTAAATTCTACGAAGCCCGCAAACACCCCCCACTAGTGGATAAATGATCCAGCAAATTTCAAGCATCTGAGATACCACCTGACTAGGAAGTCTTGACGGGCGGGTCAATCGGTTGACGCAATCACGACAATTATCGGGTCGTCGTTCGATGCGTCGGGAAAGCCGATCGCATCGCTCAAACTTCAACACATGCGTCAGTTTAGGCGCCTCCAGTGTGCGCTGGTGAAATAGTGGTAGCACACTCGCCTCGCACACGAATCCACAGAAGAGTTTGCGTGTTGTTGGTGAGGTACGCCTTGTAGGATGGGATACCCGTAACCCTCTCTATGCGCTTGGCTGAAAACGTTGCAAGAAATGGCGGCTGATTGATGTCAGTGGAGTTCGTGCTATCAGTTGATCCCCCGACTGTCTGACTGAACGCCCGGATGTGTAGGCAGCTCAGAATGTTTGCGACAGGAAAGCACTACGTCTCTCCCTCATCCACTCTTTCTTCTTTGCACTTTAAGGCTTTAGTTATAACTAAGTAAACTTTGAGGTTAAAGATCATTGGAACATCAGTGTTAACACTAATGGTGCTGTCTCTGATTATGATTACTGCTGCGCTGCAGCGTTGGCAGCTGTATGCGAGATGGTCGCTTTCGGAACCAGAATTAGAACGTCTTCTGGAATAAGTTGATTTGTCCGCAGTGATTAGTTCCAATAGCGTTAGGCGAGGTGTTAAAAGTTTAGCTAGACCGCCTAGTAGTTAAATGACCTGTTTTGTAACTTTACAACATACGCATTACCCAGCGAGCATTTGCCTCTAGATTGTTTGGCCTAGGATAGCCACCTAAAAGCATTCTTAATTCACGACCGGCGCTTGATTACTATTCCGCCGCATTGAGACAGTGTATGTCAATCGGTAGGACTGTACTGCCACTTCCTGGTTTTTAGTCCTACCCTTATGCAAGTGCCCTGCGAAAAAAACGTGTTTCATGCGATGAGAAACCAGTGAACCATGCGCAAAAGCAACGTGACTGATTCTCTTCCTTTTGAAGCGATCACTCCTACGCTTCATGTAATCGTCTCCGCTTTCGAAATGATTCCTCCTGCTTTTAAAATTATAATTCCTTCACAGTATAGTTCAGCCCGAATAGTTCACTAGGAATCACCATTCGGAATCTCCAACGAGACTCACTCAGACTCACTGCCAACAATATCTTCCGGGTTTTCAGTATAGGCTGGGCTTCGGTAGCTGAACATAGTACAGAACTGAAACTCCAAACTCTCAAGGTTTACAGGTCACCAGCTGTTCAGCAAATATGACATCTGGATGAAAATTAAAACTTACCTCCAATACCGAGCTCAAGAAAACACTCCCCTTGTCCATCTTCCAGCCGTTTGTTAAGCATGTTGGTTAACAGCGAGAATTTTCGGGCATCAGGTTGAACGAAAGCGAACTGGAAAAAAGTTATTATCATCAATAAGAGCAAAAACAGTACTGCATACTGCTCAACTTCCAAAGCATGAGGAAAGAAAGCCTCCGTAAAGAGTGCAAAGAGGACGAATAATCAGGACATTTAACAACCACTACAACACTCGAATGGGTCACAACACTCCAATGAGTTTGGCAGTCGCTCAGGACTTCACCAGTGTCATGAACAACTATATTTATAGTACAGACTCAGTAGGGGTCACATCAAGTGAAAATATCGGCAGATTATTTAGAAAGCTGCTTCTATGTCGATGACATTCGCGTTTCTCATGGTTAGCCGTGACAATTTTTTTAATTAAGAGGGAATGTATTACATCTGATACTGGTCCTCTTTACAAATGAGAAACCAGAGGGCACATTCACCTGAGAGAGCAACCCATCGATCTTAACACTGCACCTTAGAAAGCCCAGAGCTGACTCAACTCGGGACTTACCTAGAGCCTAACCTTAGTTAGAGCCATGCCGTTTGCAGTGGGGTCAGATCTTATTAGCCAAAGATACAGATGCCGCAGGCGAACTTCCTCGAGGGTACTTCTACGGTCATTTCAACACGGGTCAAGTACAACGCAATTAGGGGGCGTCATCATGCCTTCGGTTAACCGTATTAGTTAGGTCATTGCCAGTCAGGCGAGATCAGCACATGTGCTTCCCTCTTCGTGAGTTTTTCAAACGTACAAATGTATGCCCTTGGTAACCATAAATGATATCAAGAAGATAGACTGTTTCGTTAAATTGGGCGACCGGGTTAGAGCTGCACTGTCTGAAGAAGCGTTCTTGAATTCATATTCCCAACTTGCTTAGCACATCGCTATGCAAGTAAGGAACGCAATATGTTTTCCGTGCTAAACAGTAAGCACGTACATCTCTGTATCGGCAACACATTCCGGAAATTCGACGGAAATAGCATTATTTCGTGAGTGCACAGAACAATGGTGTTTCAAAGGCCGAGGCGCCATTCAGGATGGGGCTCACGTGATCCCCTCCGAAAATGACAGGAGACCCTGCAAAACAGCTATCAATCGACATCCGCGGCGACTTTGTCATCAGCCTATGTCTGAACTGTATGATGGTGTTTGAAAATGTGCTTGCAGTAAGCTTACATCAGGTTCCTTTTGTTGCTCCTTTTACGACAAGATGCTGATATGAATTTCGGTCGTACGATAGTGAAGAATCAGTGACCAAAAATGATGTGCTGCCGGCTTTCACGTAAGGTATCTATCGTAATTTCTCTTAATGAACGTCCTGCTGACTCCTATCGCATATTTTATCGTATAATAGGGCCAGTCCATTATCATTAAACCTATATTTAAAGAGCTTATAAAAAACTATCTGACGTTATAGCACTTAAACCATCCTCAGGAGTATCAAATTTGCCCTTAACAAAGGTGTCATCTCGTGATAGGGGCGCCTAATCGGAGATGGACCACAAGTTTTCCGCACCAAACAACAAAACATTTATGACAGCGTGGGATTTGGCAATTTACGATGCGGAAAAGTTATGATGCACCGTACAGCTGTTTCATCCTCATTGGGCATCATCAGCAGTGCCAATCCGGCCTAATGGCCGGAGGACCTCCTCGACCGGAGACGAAACGTTCTCAGGCTAATTGGCAAGGTCAGCGAACAGAACAACGGCCATCCGATCAGCCGCCAGAATCTTGGATTCATCCCACCATATAAGGCTATGTCTAATGGGAATCTTTCCACTTGTTTTTCAACCCCTGACCAAGTTCAGCAGTAATATGCACATCTCATGGCCTGCTCTACTGACCACATTGGCAATGTCGGTACTTAACCTCGTTTTCGTTACCTACCGTTACAATTGTATTGTTCCGGGCTCACACCTTTCCCAATCTCAGATCACTCGATCGTACAAACTGTCCTGACATTCAGCAAGACACAACACTCACCATGTCAAAACTCTTCTTGGTCGCACATGACTAGTCCCTTCCCCATAACGGCATGACCGTGCAACACTGTCACTCTCCGTTGACCCAGCTTCTTACAATCTTCAGTTATGCAGGCATCCGGTCACTTCTTACCTGAACACTCGTACCTGACTACGTTATACATGCGAGCACTCACTCGATGTGGTCTTGTCGCTTTTAATGAATTTGTAGCATCCTAAAAGGTTCCCTTGTCCCTTGAACCCACCCTACGAGTAATAAAAAATATCAGTATTAACGCGATACTAACAAAACGCCATCTAAGCTCAAGTTTAAAAATGGGTGATGCTGGCGCATCCAACCTTATTCTATTGTGGAGAAATATATACATCGTAAAAGCGTTTGTGATGCGAAATGAACTTTTCAAAGCAGAAAGAATATTCTGAATATGCACAACCCACTTTATCAGAGACCAAGAGAGAGACCAAGTTGTTGACCTCCGTCATAATTCTGTTGCTAAGCGAAGTTCGTTATGCTGCAGCTAACACTGAAGCAGCAAACGCTGCAAGGAAAATAGATGGAATGTGGATTGTAATCACTGACAGAAAAAAACAGCACTGACCATGACTTACCTTAAAGTCTTGTGTGGTATGCTAACGCTACGAAATACACCTAAAGTGCATGTACTTTTACTTCACTTTACTTAGGCTACCCTCTGCGTTAGGATGAGCCTACTTCTTAGATGTCTAGAATACCGGCTATGCGAGCGACGCTGTCGGTGGCGAGAGATTTGGGCCAGAGTTCGTTCTGCTGGTGCAGCCGTAGATAACCTGTAGACCCAGGCGTCCAATATCGGCCAATTCGAGTTTTCAAATGACCATATCAATGACAACGCCATTATCGATGTGGTTTAAGAGAAAGAACAGTACTGACTGCTTGCATGTGGTCGGAAAAGAACGTGTCCAAAAATAGCCGAAATCGACGATACTGGAAGAGCTACTCGAAACGAGCGACACCAAAGCATCGACTGTGGACACTCATTCGATACACCTTTCAGGGGAGGCACTGAACAGGACGTACTATGGCTAGCGACAGAACGTACCAACAATAAATAATGGTGAGTATCACCGGTTAAGAATCCCCATTCTGTGGGTGTCTAGAGCAGATTTATCAAACAGTGTAAAACGGTTCAGAAGGAAGACTGAGGTTCGAACTCTGGTCTTCAGAACAAATTCCTTCTTACAACAGTACACACTTCGCTTCAGTTATAAGGACGCTCATCATCATCATCATCAACATCAAAGAC
>NW_008752082.1:390811-395994 GCF_000715545.1 Opisthorchis viverrini | reverse complement strand
TAGTTTATGGTCGTGTTGGTGGTAATTCTGTTCTCGAATGGCAACGTAAATCTCGCTTGCTGATGGAGCTCACTTCATGGGTCACTGTTCCATAACTAGTAGGTGCACTCTGTTTTACCTTGAAACGCGCATCGGTAATCTGAAGCCGAAATATTTTCACTGGCATCATACGCTACTTATGAGGTTGCCGACATCTCTTAAACGATCAGTGGTCGCCTTTGAAATTTATTTTGTTTTGTCAGGTAGTCGTAATCTCCGAGGTTCCGAAAGCTTTGTTTTGCATCTGAGCCCCAATTTACTCTGAAGTGCTGAACTACACAAATTTTTAACTAAATTCCAACTGACCTTTCCGATATAGGAGTCTGCAGCTGAGGATGGTGTGTAGAGTTTGACGCATGGCTTAGTTGACATGATAACGGATTTATCGAAGCCTACTTTGTCTGCACAGTACACTATTTGCTAGCTGACGAATCATGGTATTCACATGGAATGTAACTTTGGTGGATCTACCGGGATAAGGCATGACCGACAAGCCCCAAAGAGGGTGAAACTGGTTGTGGCCTGTCGATGAGCTCACATCACCCCTGTTAGTGGTATGTAATGTTGACAACATGCGCTTCGGAATAGGGAACGTCTTGCCAACCGAAATAGCACTGGTGACAATTGTAAGGTGTGTTCCGCTCCCCTTTGCAGTCACTTCATCTGTAAGACGGCGTTACGTGGTCAACTGCCATTTATTCCATATCGCCTACCTTAACACTCGAATCCCTGAAAAAGTTGGTTATTCCAGTGAGACACTGAGATATTCCACTAAGTACTCTGCACCATCTACTTCATGGAGCGTTGTTTCATTGGATTCATGACGTGACATACTTCCTTCACTCCCATCCTTTCCACATATCACTTAGTCCAGGTGTAGCTTCTTGCTTAACACTTGGGCTGAAGTGGTATCATCGAGTATATCTCTGGATATTCGTGAGGAGTTTGCGTTTCGAATGGTTCTCCCGCTTCGACAGGCAATGCGAGTGAATCGCTTATGATATCGTCTCCAAGTTTATTCGAATTTTTGCGTCCCGGGCAAACCCTCTACTGCATGATAGCTTAATCTTGCACAACTCTCTTCTTAACCCACCATCGACATCCAGTGTCAGTATATACGCGCCAATTTATCAGCTCCCGCCACCTCCTCACCTTCCCAATTCATTCGCGAACGAAACTGTGACAGTTACAACCACTGTGCTACATGTACGTGGATCTTATAGCTGAAAATGATGAAAAACGAGGCGACTCAATCTGGTCTAGCTCTGCGCACTGCACAGGAGGAATCGCATGAATAAACGATACCAAATGTATGCGCCTTCAAATGCACTTCCTAACCACGTTCTGAACCAGCTAACTAACACCAAATTTCAGAGACCTATTTTTGTCCAACGCCTCGGGTTTCTTTATTACTAAGTAGCCCCTGACGGTTCCTGAAGGAGATGTTCTTTGAAACAATCATAAATATGGGTCCGGGTGGTTTATCACCACTGTCGATGTGCTTGATTTCGTTCGTCATTTTTCGCCATCCGCTCTTGGCTCTTCGAGTTGGAAATGCTGGAGAAGGCGTATCAAATCCAAATAAACGCCACATGTACGACCTGAACATCACTTTGGTAACCTCAGTTGTACAGATCCTAACAAAGCGCCGTTGAAAAGTTCGTCTTGACAGCATTTGTAGATACTGCATTTCTAGATACAAAACGTGAATGATGGAGCATGCCACTCAATATTTTGCCTAAACTCTCCGACAGCCCACGACTAGTTTTACCCTTCTTGTGGCTCATTAGGTAGGAGCAGAAATGAATTTTCGTCCAACTTGTGTTCAGCTTAAACCAAAATTGCTTGAAGTTGGCGAAATGCACTCATTTGCACGCGCGTTTCTTTTGGTTGAGACTCATCAGGAACCCAACTGAATATCTCGTCTGTGATGTTCTCAATTAACTGCATATGCTGCACCAGGTCGCAGTAGTGTTTTGTTTTGCTAGCTTAATATCATGCGGATTTCAACAGGACTCTAACATAATGCATCTCACCCATGTTCGATTTGCACCCCACGTCAAAGCCCACTGGTTATTCCTCACCCATAACCAGGCTGTCTACGCATACTTCGCGATGGATCATCTGGCCAATGTGACCAACAACAGCCTGGAACTTGCCAGTGTTGACTTCAAAATGCGGGTTCACCACTCTTACGGCTCTGATCACACGAACGCCCCGGCTCGCTGAGTGGCTCTTACGATTGTATGAGATGCAGGGGAATAAAAAGGCTGACGGATGCGTCCAAAGCATGACTTTTTGAATGAGTACCTTTGAGCCATCCTTTTCCGAATTATCCCGACCTAATGCTGCTTCTTTGGGGTGGTGGTCTTGCTTGAGTGGTACAATGATCCTGGCTGGAACTTCGTTCCACAAGTTGCAGCCATTCCAGGAAGTCCAAAGGGGAGCAGCCGCACCAACAGCAACGAGACTCTGTACTACGAATAATCGTGCTAAGAGGCAATCTGGGGGTAAAATCGTACCATCCTCTGCGACAGGAGTGTGAAGGCAGTAATGTGTTTCCCCCAGGCGACCAGCATGTTCATATTTATGGAAGCAGCGATGCTGCCTTCACCCGACGAAGGATGGGTTAGAAAAGATCGGCTCCAAAAACCGCACACTCCGATCACCCAACGGTTGACCGTGACCGCCGGCGCATTATCCAATACGGTCAAATTACTTTTAAAACCAAAGAGTCTGGTGCTGATCAAAAAGCACCTGCTGTGCGCAGCCGCATCACGAATGAGACAGTAATTCCTTATTGCCTGCCCCCTCGAGTTATCCCAATCCCCTGCAGCCGAGCAGGTCAGAGTGTTGAGTCGTCCGTTCCGGGCAGGGTCCCCAAAGAAAACCCTAAATTCTCCCACTGCCTCATGGGTCAGACTTTTGAGGCAGAGGCCAGGGTTAGGGTCCCCGAACAAAACCCTACATTATTCCACTGCCTCGTGGGTCATACTTTTGAGTCGAAGGCTCAAGGTGAGGCACGTCAACCCTTCCTCGGCCTGGGCAACCGCGAAGTATCATTTGCCCGCGCAGTTCAGTGTCCACCAATGTTCCTTCCCAACCCCTTCCCACTGCACAAGTAAACGCCGTCTGGCCATTTGACTGTCAGTCATCTGACCGAAGGGCCTTATGCTCCTCGCTGCCTACAAAAATTAAACAAAACAACACCTAAATTCACGAGATCCTTTCTATATAGGAGCTTTTAGCGTCCGTACTCTATGTCAAATTGGCAAACAGGCAATACTTGCTGAATCCTTTTACTCTCCTAAAATCAATGTATGCTGTGTTCCCGAAACACGCATACAGGACCCGAGCGTGGTTCTGCATCTCAGAACGCCAAGAATGAAATCAGCTCCTTCACATTTCTCTCTCCGTGTGTCCGGTGACCCAGAATCGATGACTCGTGGAATGTATGGTGTTGGGGTTGCACTAAACATCAGAGCTGAACTCGCTTTGCTGGGTTGGATCCCAGCGAACAGTCGTCTTTTGGCCGTCCGGTTATCTAGTTCAATCAAGCACAATGCCTCTCGGCATAAAAAGCGGTGCTTGTTTGTCGTATCGGCTTATGCTTCAACGGACTGTAGTTCTGATGCGGAGAAGGATACTTTCTGTCGAGAGCTATCCGAGCTTATTCGTCAAGCATAATGCACTGACATTGTGATCCTTGCAGGCCATACGAATGCTCAAATAGGCCGACCTAGCCCCTTGAAATCACATTTGGGTGGTCTATTCGGAGTCGATGCTCGCCGCACAGACGACGGAGATCGACTCCAGTTGTGTGCTGATCACGAACTGTTTCTGGCAAGTACTACTCTCAAAATAAACGTTTGAACCGCGTAGTCTGACGGCCACCAACTACAAATCAACCGTGGACCCAGTTGGACCACGTGGCCATCAGCCACCGGTGGTGAGCCACAATTCAAGACTGCCGTTCCTTCTGGGGCACACCACTTGATTCCGATCACGCCATGGTGCGCGCACGCCTGACAGTTCGTTTCCCTTCAGGCCCTCGCAAGTCGGCAAGAAGCATGCCAACCCACCAGCTTCGAAGAACTGCCACAGCTCAACGGTATCGATATAAGCTAGCCCAACAACTCTCCACAGTAAAACAATACTGTGGTGGCAGTGGGCATGTGGATGAAGCGTGGCAAAATGTGAAAGTAGCTATACTAGTGGCGTTCAGTGCTACATGCCCGACCTCTCCAATTCGACCACAAGACCCCTGGATGTCGTTGAGGTCGTCATCCATGATTGATACCAGGAAAACCATACCAGCAGGCAACGAGTACGACGGCGCACGCAAATCCCTCAAACACCAAATATTGAAGAGTCTACCGAAAGACCGAGAGCTCTGGTGGAAATCGAAAGCTCGGGAGATTGAAAAGGCTTCTGCTACGGGAAACAGCCGTGCCCTTTATCAACTGATACGATCGACTGGCCCTAGGAAAGCAACGGTCAGCGAAACGATTAGTGAAAAAGTTGGCTCACTGATTCGCTCGCAATTCACTCGACTGGAAAGATGGGCGGAATACAGCCGGTGGGGATAATGCATACGGACAAATGGAATGTAAAACTTGATCACCCGTCGGAAGACGAAAGAATGTACGAAATAGACCTACTGGAACGTTAGAAGGCACCAGGACCGGACGGTCTGTATCCAGCTCGCTTCAAAGAAGGCGGAAAATCCCTGGTGACCCACCTGACAAGGCTTATTGGTGCTATATGGGACGAAGAGAAAGTGCAGAATGGGGCATGTCGATAGTTATACCACCGTGGCATCAGCCTGTTAGCTGTGGCATCGAAGGTGCTCTCTAGCCTCGTCCTTCGAAGGTTGACTGAGCACAGGGAGAGGCAGATCCGCGAAAACCAAGCTGGGTTCCGTCCTGCAAGAGGTTGCATCGATCATATCTTCACCCTCCGACAGATTCTGGGACAGCGACACGGCTTCCAGCAACCAACAATGGTTGTTTTTCTTGATCTGAAAGCTGCATTTGACTCTGTGGACCGCCAAGCAGTGTGTGTGGAGCAAAGGTGTCCCCATAAATTCTTGACCCTCATTAAGGCGCTGTACGCCAACTCCCACGGCCGTGTAAAGGTCTACG
>NW_008752082.1:360733-390519 GCF_000715545.1 Opisthorchis viverrini | reverse complement strand
ACCATACCAGCAGGCAACGAGTACGACGGCGCACGCAAATCCCTCAAACACCAAATATTGAAGAGTCTACCGAAAGACCGAGAGCTCTGGTGGAAATCGAAAGCTCGGGAGATTGAAAAGGCTTCTGCTACGGGAAACAGCCGTGCCCTTTATCAACTGATACGATCGACTGGCCCTAGGAAAGCAACGGTCAGCGAAACGATTAGTGAAAAAGTTGGCTCACTGATTCGCTCGCAATTCACTCGACTGGAAAGATGGGCGGAATACAGCCGGTGGGGATAATGCATACGGACAAATGGAATGTAAAACTTGATCACCGTCGGAAGACGAAAGAATGTACGAACTAGACCTACTGGAACGTTAGAAGGCACCAGGACCGGACGGTCTGTATCCAGCTCGCTTCAAAGAAGGCGGAAAATCCCTGGTGACCCACCTGACAAGGCTTATTGGTGCTATATGGGACGAAGAGAAAGTGCAGGTGCTCTCTGGCCTTATCCTTCGAAGGTTGACTACAGAGAGAGAGAGAGAGAGATCCGTGAAAACCAAGCTGGGTTCCGTCCTGCAAGAGGTTGCATCGACCATATCTTCACCCTCCGACAGATTCTGGAACAGCGACACTGCTTCCAGCAACCAACAATGGTTGTTTTTCTTGATCTGAAAGCTGCATTTGACTCTGTGGACCGCCAAGCAGTGTGTGTGGAGCAAAGGTGTCCCCATAAATTCTTGACCCTCATTAAGGCGCTGTACGCCAACTCCCACGGCCGTGTAAAGGTTCACGGGAAGCTCTCTCCAGTAGTAGTGTCCGAGAGGGCTGTCCCCTTTTACCTTTCCTCTTCAACTTTTTCATCGATACGATTATGGAAGACTCACTACCAGCCTCTAATGCCTGTGGGGTCGAAGTGCTCCCTAGGTCTCCGCTCACAGACATCGAGTACGCAGACGGCATAGCTCTACTTGGATCTGACCCCGTCGTAATGCAAACAATATTTAATAATCTAAATAATTCTGCCTCACGGTTTGGTGTGTGCTTCATATCTGTAAAGTGTAAAGTGCTACTGCAAGACTGAGTGGGCTCGAAACCTAGCCTCATGCTTGCGGATGAACCGATTGAGGAAGTAGACAAATTTGTTTACCTGGGCAGCTATATCAGTCCCGATGGTCTCGCGAAAGATGATATTTCCATTCGGATTGGGATGCCCAGAGAAGCCTTGTGATCCTGCGTCCCCTTGGCGTAGGCGTGACATCAGCTTCTCTGTCAAGGGTCGAGGCTACAATGCTGCGGTGCGCTCCATATTACTATATGGATCAGAAAACTGGCCGCTGTGCGCCGAGAACGTCAAAAGACTTTCATTGTTTGACCATCGATGTCTTTGGAGCATTGCCCGAATCTGGCGGGAACACCGGATCAGCAATTCTGAAGTACGTTTAATGGTATTCTGGGGGGGGGGTTCCTGAAGGAACGGACACTCAATAGACGCAACCAGAAGTGTTACTGGGATGGTAATTTCTGGGATCTCATCCGATAACGCACCAGAATCCTAAGCAGTTTAGTTGTAAGATGACTGCATTTTCTTGGATCGCCCCTTTTTTTCTCCAGTTCATTTTCAGTCTATTCAATTTGATGATGGAGAATGAAATTTGAAGGGTGCCAGTTAGTTCTCTGGTGATCTTTACTCCGTATTTCCACGCAGATTTGTTGAGAACTGATACACAACATATAGGATAAAGTTCTGTTTGATCAAGTCCTTGCGCTTTAACTTTCGCGTGCTCCGTAGTTGTGACTAGTGCCATTAGATTTTCAGAATTTGTCCTCAAAAGAGATGCGAGACTAATTCGGTCGCCTCGTCTTTTCAACCATGGTCGGATAGCGGAAACAATCGTATATCTAACATAGGCCAATTACTTAGCTACACCACTCAGCCTCCTCGCAAATGCATATTCCTATGGGTATTTTGCTTCACACAACTGGCATTTCGGTTAAGCCGCAAGACACAGAAGGACATCATAAACCATCAGCATGATTATCGAATCATACCTGTAACCTATCAAATCCATCCCAAAATGCAAGGCACAGCTGCTGTATCCGATCGTCGTGACCATGCATGAAGAGAAGTCTCAAGAGGATCACATGATGTGTGTGCCCAAATAGTTTCCTCCAGGATAGGAAACTGCCACATTTCGAACTATGATGACTGTTAATAAAAATACGATTAGCATTTGAGCAGAACCAGATAGAAGTAATTCAGTCACACATAAGCAAACTACTATATTTACTTCTCTCTAGAGAGAGAGCGGGTCTCGTTTCTTCTGAAGGGCACCCTTCAGTGAGGTAGTAAAGTTCGCGAGAAACAGCTTCCAAGGTGCACCATCAACTGGATATTTCCCAAATAATGAAATGCTCTTGGTATCATCCGTGATGTGATCCTTATAAGATAAAACTGTAGAAAGCATGTGTCGTATGGATAAATATCACGCTATAGAACTCCCAGTCATTTAGCGAGACCAATGATGCATGCCATCTGGCTTCAGAGTACATACAAATGTTGTGGCCTGTTTCTTCTGGACAAATTTTTTTTATCAGAAATACATTCATGGTGAAGGGGGTAGCTACCATATCATTAGTTTCAAGCAGGTGTTCACCTGATTACAGTGAATTGCAAGCACATTTCTGAACAACTGGGCAGGAAACTGTTTGTCTACAGCGTATCATTTTGAAGAAAAAACAACCAGTGTCTAACGATTTCGTCTGTGATTGTATCCTGATTTAACCTGTCAAGCAAAGAAAGACGGGTCAAATCATACTCATTCAAATAAACTATACACACAAAGAACGATAATTTTCTATTGCTCAGATCAAGTTCCATGTCATTTGTCTAAATTCGACTTGAAATAATTAGGAGTCCATAGAACTGTCTACCTTTTGCAGGTAAAATCCCTGATGTTCGCAACAGCGAAGTTAATACAAGTGATCGAAGGACTGAATACAGGGTTCAATAAAATTAGAAGTGCGTTACCTAGGACGGAACTGCACATACACTGGAATGATATTCTGAGAACGTGAAAATTTTTTCACTGGTTTGTCAGACTAGGCCGAATATCGGAGTGAGTTAGCATAGATCAGCATTTTGGGTGACATACACGGCACGTATTCTTTTGCAATGGTCCGTCTTCACTACCTAACCACTAGAGTCCTGCCTTTAACATTGTCCCAAAATTTTACAGGGGAACGCGTGTCAGAAGCAACGCGAGATGGTTAGCATAAATCGCTCATGACCATGGTTGATTGTGTCCTTGCTTCGGTTCCAGCCTTCAAGGAATCGTTGCTTTGATTAGTGGATTTTAAAGTTCGGATGCTCTTGAACGATAGTTCTTTTAGAGAACTCTTTGAAAATTGCCACAATTACTAGTAGTTTTCAATAAAATTTCCTTTTGAGAGAGGCCTGTCCCCTTATGATTCCTTACTGTGATGTTCGAAACTGTGGATTGTTTTGTACAAAGCAATTGGAATGAAGCATAAGGCTTTTTCATCAGAAGACTGGAAAAAACCACCTGTTGACCTAAAAATGACAAATTATGCAATTGTACCTTACCAGCTGCATTTAAGTCTAGCCTCCCATCTTACTGAAACTTTTGGTCCTCACACGACTGAATTTCTCAGTGTAACCTAGGTTACGATGGTAACCCTCTTGAAGGCTGTGAAATTAGCAGGTGTGCGTCGATTCAGCAGTTGTGGCTGATAGGATGTGACAGCTAGGTCAGGCTATCCGTGCCGATGCCGATCTGCATGGTACGTACGGACCATGTTATGTGTTTTTTGTCGTAGCTCAAAGAAGAAAACCCGCTGACAGGGCTCATAAAGCCACCATCTACAGACTTGGCATCACTGAGTACATTCATTAAAGAATGATTGTAAAATCTTCTGAATTTTCTATATTACCGCTTCTTGCAATCTTTTTTGCATCAAACAGAAGAAGGATAGTGAACGAAAGTGAGTTATCGATTCCCAAACACTTGCTCTCTGTTTATATTTGGACAGTCCCAACAATATTTCAAACTTTTGGACTCAGGGAATATCCTCAACGGTTTGTGAAATCTGTGGACAAGGCCCACAGGCTGAAACACGTGAAGCTAGCCGTTTCGTTTTGTTATTATCGTAGTTGTTGGAACGAGACCTCAGTCAATAAAATCTAAATGTTTCGCAGTACTGCAGAACGTCCTATTTTTGATTCAAGGAAATGAGAAGAGTTCAGCTGTCTATCGGGCCTAGCAACCAATATCAGGAATTTGGAAACTAGTTCCAAGCGAATCCGGTAGGAATGACAGCAATTGGTCGTCACAGAGTAGAGAATGGTTTAAAGCCTTCGGTGATGAAGCCTTCCACTACAACTGTTTCCTAGAGAAGGCCAATTTTGAGTTTTGGGTAAGGATTAAGATATGCTAATTTCCGATGTCCATGGCGTGCACTTCCGTTACTGTTTCCATCAAAGTGGCAACATTCGGGCAATTTTTTCGTTCTCCCTCGAGGCCATTAAGAGAGGAGATCAAATGAAGTAGGTTTATTGATTTGCGTTACTGGCTGATTTGGAATTGACCCTCTTAAAAATGTGTAGCATTTAGAAGCTAGACTATATAGACGGAGTTCGGTGGCTTCTTTATTTTCAGTGACACAAGAAGCCTCTGAATGCTTTTTTTGAAAACATCTTATTCTGGATCTTTTGAGTTACGATGCCTGAAAACTGGTGATAAACAATGAGCACGCTGTAATACTTTTGCGGTGTCAGTCATGCCTACTTCAGGTGAGAAGTTTTATATTTCGTCTCCCATTTTTACCCTAGCCGTCACTTATCCATTTGCGTACGCAAATTTGGCCTACGCCCAACTTACAATTAATATATAATCGTGCTAAAATTCGGATGTATTTTCCACTGGAAGTGGCAAACCTTCGTAAACCTTCTGAGGTAAGATAAAATTTCCACAGGTTGCGCGGACCTTCTGTGCAGTCGCCGCTGGCTCAGTTAATGAACGACTGATCACGTGGTGTGAAATGTTTGTTTCGAATGTGGTGGTGTATTATTCAGTCTAACGTGGTAGCTATATAGACGGTCGTTTGTTCATTGCCAAAGTTTACGGTGCTTATAACTTTTCAATTAGGTTGCGGTTTGGATCTCGAATGTGAGTCTCAGGGTACATAGTGTCACTCGTTGCTGGCCAATACTAAGCGGACATGCGAAGCCTGTCAGCTTTTCAGTATGGTTCGCTTACGTTCCAGGGTGGGAGTTTGTTTGCTCAAAGTGTGGCATACATTTACTAGAGGAATATAAATATAAGGTTTTTTCTCATTTTCTGGTTTTACCAAGGCATAGATTAGGAGTACACATGAATATCTCGTGAATATTCGCCACGGGTTTATGTTTAACTGAGGCATTCATACTTGTCCATAAGAAACTAGCCCACAAACCATAGCTCCTTTATAACTAGTGAAAGGAAGAAGGCTTTCGCTGCGGAGTTATTTAATAGGAAATACTAACTGAAAGGTTACAGACCATTTGACAGGAAAGCGAAACTCTCATTCGCATCTTATTTATAAAAACCTGGACATCCATCTCCTCCTGAACGCGTCTTCCTGAACTTTCCTCGAGATTCATTGACTCCAATCATTCCTCGCTCAAATCCAAGAAAATCTTACAAAGTGGCTCCACGAATTCCACAACAGATATCTCCTTTTCAAAAGACGCAAAGCAAAATTCCTCTTCAGTAGTATCACCGTTACACTAGTATCTTTCATGAGCATAGCCAGTTACCGACTGAAATCATCTAGATGTCGGTCGAGAGCCCTGTTATTGTTAGAATTATGGAATTAAAAGAGTAGCCACCGATGGGCCAAAGAGAACCCCTGGTTCTGCTCAGATGTCTCAATTCCAATACGTTTCCGTGAGCACTGTTAAAATAGACCGAAAAAGAATATTGAAAAGGGTGAGTTACGTTTTTTTCTTGAATTATTTTATCTCTTTTAGGAAAAACTATACTATTAATGTATAATTATGTCAATAAAGGTCACTGCAATACTCTAAGAGACTGGAACTTGTTTGATCTTTTTGTGTACAGTTAACAGTTTCCGCAAACCAATCAGAATATGGATGATGTGGCCTGCATCAATGGATCTTAGAGGAAAGAACTTATGTTTTAACCCTCTGCTATTATTCCACACTAAGCAAGTTTACTTGTGCGGCAGAGTAGCTTAGATGAACTCGTTAGTTAGACTTAGGGAGGACGGCAAAGTACTGAATTCATAGGTGTGTTAAATATGTTTGGGCTCGCCACATCACTATGTTTGCGTGAAGCTTTCCCTTCCCTAAGCTTGCATTTCCTGACTGAGCGGGCTTGCACCGGCAGCTTTATATATCAACACTCGATTTACCCTATTGATAGAAATGTGCCTATTCCGTTCAGTCTCCATGTGTAATGGCAGTGCAGTAAATGTTACACAGTTGCAGGTTGATTGGACCGACTTCGGGTATCCAAAGGAACCGTCCGCTGTTAGATAGGTTTTTCCATCCGATCGGAACTGCTACTGAAAGAACTGCACGCTATCGAAATATAGCCGCGGCCACGTGTGATGATCCAAGTACGGATTTTTCTACACTACTCAAACGTTAGAAAGTAGCTCGCGTTCGGGTCAAACATCAGATGACTACTTTCTGAAAAATTTCCGCTACTTGCTGGCTAGTCATAGTGCTCCTACACATTTGCACTTCACTTCCATGTTAGAACTGGAAAAAGCAAGGTGGTTTTGCGCCATTCTATTTGTCAGTAGTTTTGTCCCCACTTGAGTTGGCATCGCATTTTGACCATCCAGTTTGTTGGAGTTTCTGACACCTTAACCACAATCTGCGGGTTTTATTTTCGTCTTTACAACAAACTTGTGCAGATATCTGCCTGCCATTCTCTATTCCCGTACTGCGCTTTGCGTCGCTTTTATATACATCACGCAACTCGCAGAGTTGCCATTATCTAGACTGACTGCCTTTGTGATATCTACTTCAGATTCAAGAGAGCAGAGGATAGAAAATCGACAACGTTGATGCCAAGCCAGTGTTTGTATTGTCGTAATCATAGCTTATCCTTCTGAGTATTGTTACATGTGCCATATTAGTCATTTCTACCGCTCTACTCCACAAACGACGGTCTGTTGCGAGGTGGCGCAATCGAAACTGTATTGCGGACTGGACGATTTCAAAGACCTACGCAATACATTGCTTCACGCGTCCGCTCTACCATCGGTAAGGGCAAAGCTGCCAACTTAACATCAAATGCTCTAAGGGATCCTGTAACTAAATACCAGAGGAAATGGACATGATTCATGTTGCTTTTCTGGTTCTCATGAAGTGGCAATAATCTAAGCGCATTTTGGAGGCCACTCTCACTCTATCACGCTGGTAGTGAACATCACTGTGAAGCTCTACCAATATCATTTCATCCACCTTCAGTTACCAGAACGAGGTTATTGTATATGGGCACGTTACTCCCGGGAAAATATCGCATTCCTTCAGAGCATGAACAGCGCACCAAGCTCAGCGAAATACCCAGGTGTTGTCAACGAGCCAACAGTGGTTGAATTGGAATCACGTAAATGGAATCGCCCCCGAGACTGTCAGAGACCAACCAGTAGCCATTGTACTCTGGAATACTTGCCAAAAACACTTGTTGCTAGAATGCCAAACAAGTAGACCATACGACCCTTTTTCATTTCGAACACCAATCAGATCGTCCCTACAGAGGACTGCACATGACATGAGTGACTTTTTAGTCCGGATCAACTATGTAATTAGCCGCGCGGAGAAAAACCCGACTTTGAGATCTTGGAACATGCTAAATTTGGAGTCTGAACGGTCACCATTATACCGGACGTCTGCGTCATATGCTGATGTAAACGTACCGTTTATTGAAGATCTCAACTAAGATTCACACCCTGAAGTTTGTGAAATTACTCTGAGCTGAAGAATGAGTCATCCGTTTCTCCGTAGACACTTTATTACCTCGGTATGAAATTCATTAAAACAGAATCTCCTACTGCCCGCGTACCACAACAGCATACGTTTAGCCTATCATAGGCTATGCTGAGTATGCTAATCATCACCTGGTAGCCGAACGGAGCGGCCAAGTCTGATACTTGCCACGTCCTCTGATAGTTGAATAAGTTGACCTGTATTCATTTACGCACGCCTTTACATGAATGCCCCAAAACATATCAGAAGTATCTCAAGATTCAATTGCTAGGAGCGCATTGTCTTCAAGGTCTCAAAGTTAATGGTGCGACTAAGCGTGACATTGTCTCCCTTCTGTACCGACTTCTCCATAAGGAACGTCAGTTTTCTGATAATATCGGCAAGTATCACTGACCTGGATCGCTGCCCTTCGCACACTTTCACCACATTATTTGATCTGTAATTGCGTACGCGAAGAAAATCTTCTTACAAATTAAGCAATATAAACGCGTACGTCAATCGTAAGCCCTATAGGGCTCCTGACGGTTTCGGAAAGGTATGTTTTCAGGTGAACAGAGCAGCTAAGGTAAACCCAACTAATAGAAAGAATTAACAGCAGGAGAAATATTCCAAGGTTTTGAAATTGTTGGACCCTTATAGGAGTCAAAATGGTCAATTTTTTCATTACATGCTACCGCGGATTAGTGAAAACTTTCCTCGTTCTTTATTCACTTTTGTCCCATTTTCCGTATTATATCAGTATGGACATGGGACTGAAGTTTATACGATTGGTCTTATACGCTTGCGTCTTTTGCTGTCTGAATACTTTTGTCGTCCACTGTGCCTATACAGAGTGCTCGTGTAAGGGAAAATGGCCTGGCGTGGGATCCAAAGTGGACAGCCATGGAAATCCACCGCACTAGCCGCTTGACTGCCAGCCAAAATCATGCCCCCAAGCACATGCACTACGTTGTTCCACGGGGGTTGTGGATCACTGTTCTCCAACACCGTACGTTGACTCTGTTTGTTCCGTAAGTTCGGTTAAAGGCGATCGTTCTCCGTAGAACTTCGAATTGTTGCAGCTCGGTATAACTGTTTCTGTGTTGCTATTTATGCTGTAACCGAATTGACTCGTTTCAGAACCACACCCTGGGTACTTGATATTTTAGCCACCGTTTGTCACATTTCTCTCGACGTTGTCAACCCTACTGTCCAAATCAGTGTTTGTTTTCTGCGCGAACTTGGATTCCCCAAATGTCCATAGCCCATAGTACAGGTTTCTCTACTGATCTCTTCTCTAACTGCATGAAGTCAAATAGCAACAAAATCCAGTGCCTTCATATGGCCTTGGCCTGCACAGCATTCATACTCTTTCCAAGTGTATATTTAACCAAGTAATTCCACTTATCTGTTAAGAGTATATTGTCGATTCGTTTCGAACAGTCATTGGGTAACTCAGTCTGTACTTGACTGCCAAAGTTAAAATTTTGTGAACTATGTGGAAACGATGCTGAATCCAGGAGAGTAAATCCCATTATGATAAATATTGAAATACGTTGTATACGCGCAAAATCTTCAATGTAGATGATGAAAAGTGTGGGATATGGGTGAATCCCATTGCCGCCATATGGAGATTGATATTCGCATCTTCCTCATGTGCAATTTGGAGCATTTGCGTGGTCGAAAGGGGCGTACCGGTAGGGATTGTAGTAGTACTCATCGACACAGACGGAGTTGGAGCACACTGATGGGTCTTTCAAGGGGGTGTAAATGTACGCTAATTAACTGTTATTTAGTGTTGTCTGAAAGGTCTGAAATGTTAAGTAAACCCAGACAATTGCGATTTAGCGTGCTCTTGGGACTTTTCGCTAACTCTGAAGGCAAACACCCCGACTGATCAATGTGATAAACTTCGTCTGTTTTCCGAATGCGAGATTGAAGTTATCACATAGTTTTTTTAAGTTACGTAAATACATCCCGACAGAATTATTACCATTGATATTTTTTACAAGTACTCCCATCCTGGCATGCTGAACTGAATGCTTATTATCGCTAAGCAACAAATCATGCCGCGCCCAGACTGTCTGAGAACAACAAAAATGCAAACCGGTTTACCTCGTCGTTTCGACAAAGACTTCTCTGAATACTGTCCTGGTTCTCCACCTCAATGTGTTATAATTCCAAAGAATTGGTGGGTAAAATTGCAAGTGACATATTTATCCCTGTTTCAGAAACGTTTGGGAAGGGGGCAGAGGACACTGGTTCAGTTAATTGTAACCCTGTACATCCTTCAAGTCACTCAGCGGGATCTAAACTGGTGGAGACAGGAATCTAGTACCACTGTACGGATCACAAGCCAACTCCCAATGACCTGAGTTACGTGGAACACTATGTAATGATAGTTCGCTTTAAGTATTGAGTCCACACGTCTAAGGTAACAGTCATTGGGTAGGTTTAGACGATCTAACATGAGAAAAGGCGAGTGACAATTTTAGATGTATCCACAATAACCCATCTTTCATTATGCGGACGGTGAAAGCTGAATAAGATGACATAATTCCGGGTGGAAATCGATGCTGTGAAAAAATGAGAGTATATACTCTTAGACGTTTTGCAACTCTCTGATTCTACAAAACTATGACACTTTGTACGGAACAAGTTACTTGGTTTAACCCCAGAGTATAATTATAGTCGTTAATCTTTCAGGTGATTTTCTGAGACAGAAGTTTAATTTGAAGCCGTCAACCGGGCAAATGCTGCATCTTGAAATATTGTGCCATGATTCAAACAGACATCTGCCTTCTGGTAGCCGGCTAAGTGGCTCACCATTTATTCCATGCAACCATCGCCACCGAGAGATGTGTGTCATTCACCAAACACCAACCCCTCCGGCTCAGTACGTCTTTTGGCGCAGTATGCCACGCCACCTCTCTCAGACTAAGGCAGAATTTTGGACGATCCCAGTATGTTTGACATGTGGTAGCTCAATCGCACCCTTGAACACCCCACACATTTCACTCACCCGTGGGATAATATTTTAATTCGGATCCAGTAAACTAGTTTAACTATTACGCGATTGGCATATATTTTATTTTTTTTATTTGCCGTACTCGACTGAATGCACCTACTGGCCCCAATCTTCTCCTAGTCTGTGACCACTAAATTTTCTCTTCCATTATAAGACTTCTCCTGGTCAACAACCCAAATCCCACATAAACCTCAATTTCCCTGACATCAGTATTCGTGTTCCGAAATCCGGCGTTAAGACACTTGAATGGATGGAATTCGCTTAACTCTCCTAAGAGTTACCGCAACGGTATCAATGTAAATGTTCCACGCTATCTGATAAAATTAAGATCACAGTATGGGAATAATAAAAAAAACAACCTTCTGAAGAGTCAGTAAAGTACCATAAATTTGAAGTGCTCTCAAATGCCGTCGGAAGAAAAAACTGAGTCAAAGTCTCGTGAGATGAGATAAAAAATTACGCCTGCCCCGATCCGTTACGGATCCACAAATTCATATTCCATCTGGGGTAAACCCTTATTTGGCGCGACCAGTGATACCCCCGCAAGTATGAGAGGCTCCCAGTTCTTACCTCATCAACATACTCAATGAAGCCTTTTACACCATACACTTACGCCTAGACTTTCTATGTTATATTTTCTGGGGTGAAAAGTTCACTCATTTGTCTCTGGTCTGATGACAACTCTCTGGCCGCTTGCATCGTGGTTAGTTGCAAAAATGTGAGCATCTGAAATGTCAAATATCACTATTCCTTCTTTGAATTTGGTTCACATTCAACTTCCATTTAAAAGATCATTTTCAATTCACCGGCAAAAGCTCTTAATCTACGCCCAACTAGCCCCCACCTAAAATATCTTGCTTTACTCGCCAAAAGAGCAAGACCCAATTATTCTAATCATCCCCTTCCAAACCCCGCCTAAGCTGGATCAACAAACTGCTCAACAGTTAACGCACACTTTGCTATCCCTTCCATCCGCCCTTGTTATATCTCATGTGACTAACCGTTGTAGAATTCCGTACGCGGATTTCTCTCAAAACCAAGCATGGTGAACGTTGCAACTGGTTGCCTATCCCGCGCCTGATAACTTGGTCAAATCTTGCAGAATTACTCTTTGGTTGAAACCTTTACCTGCTCACCGAGAATTAATATCAAGAACATGCGAATTTCTATCTTATTCGTCAATCCTTTCCAAGCTTTGTGGTTAAAAGAACCATCAAGGCCCCAATCCCCAAACTGGAATTCAAATCAAGCATCACGATCAACACGGTTGAAATAGAGCTGGAATGAAGCATCACAAAACCAACCATGCGAACTCTTGAATGACATAAATTCACCAAAGATAGAGACACCAATTATGGTGCAAACTGGAGTTCAGTTAACGTGTCTGCGTGACCATCACGGACTTTTACAAAAGCAGTGATATATTATTTGTTCATAAAAAAACTTTTCCACGAATGAACAGTTAAAACGTGATAGACTGATGAATCGTCCCGTCACAAATCGAAACGGAGCATTTCTGCGTGATACCTTCGTCATAATGTTGGAACATCAATCCACATCAAAATGTTTAAATCCACGTGGATGGCCTGGTTCTCTCAGTTAGTCAAACAAACGTGGCCTAATTACCAAACCAGCGACGAAATACCGACTAGCTGATGGTCCTTAGTGGGAATATTACATTTATGATGAATAGGGGGAACTTTTAAGTTGTCAGGTGTTTGCGGTCCGCGATAAACGAGTTAAAGAACAGCAAGTGTAATTGTTTGCATCCTAAAAGTGCAATATAGCAACGATTTCACAGTCTAACAAAAATAAATAAACCAAATATTTCGTTGAGACCGATAATAGATGGACTGTACTCCTCACCCCATGAGCTGGCAACGTTCTCGGCGGGCATTCTAAAACCTCCCAGCGATAAATTTAGAAATTACATTAAGAATTCATATGACCATGCTGATGGAGTGGTGGTTGTCACTGTGAAACCAGATGGCCTTCTTGTAAGGTTTGATGTCAGTATGTTACATACAAAAATGCCAAAATGGCACTCTTTAGAAATAGCTGAGTAACTGCTATTAGCAGGCACCACACTTTCAGAACAGACACAGTTTACGGTAGATGAACTAGTGGAAGGTTTTTGACATTGTGGTTTATACTCAAGAATAAGGTATAGCAACGGGACCTCCAATATCCCCGATTTTAGCAAATATTTTTCTAGACAATTTTGAACGGAAAGCGTTAGCCAAATGTTGGTACCCATTCGAGATATTTTGACTTCATGTAGATGATACCTTCGTTGAGACAAGATCAGTGGGTACTACAGCTATCTGAATGACCTGAATCCACACATCAAATTTGGTATGGAGATAGACTAAACTTCAAGTGCACTGCCCTCCTTAAGCTGCATGAAATATGCGGTAGTGGGTGTGTGAGAAGCCAACTTACACTGGAGCGATTCTAAGCTATTTACCCGCCCTCCCGAAGTCGGTATTCGGTAGTATGACCGAGTAGGGGCCCCGTGCATGGCTGAAACTAAAGTAAAAAACAAACTTCGGGATAGTGGTTATGAAGCTAATTTGATTGGGTTTCACCTGTGAAGGATTTCTGTACTGGCGTGACGGTGGATACTACTGATGGATGCATCCGAATAATGTGCTTCTCGCAAATCCGCTTCGCTTCTCTTGGAAAGTGACATTTATTGCGGAATTTGTGGAGTCGCATTTGCTAGGATTTGAGCAACAGTCAATGAATGAAAGTTCAGAAAGACGCGTTCGAAGAGAAGATGGATATTCAGTTTTTGTAAACAAGATGCATTTGAGAGTTTTGCTCTTCTGTCCAATAGTCTGTACCTGTTCACTTACCGTTTTCTCATAAGTGACTCCGCAGCGAACGCTTTCTTTCTTTAACTGGTATTGAAGTCCAATAAGGGGTTGCTGCTATTATTCCATAAGTGTGCTAGAGGCACCAGAATTCACTCGAATGACTCTGAAAACATCTAACTTAGGAGTAGCTTTAAAGAAGAGTGTCAGTCTGCTCTCTGCAGTGGTGCGCTTATATGATGGGCTCCAGACTAACGAAACCAGGGTCTGTGTCTACAAAATTAAATGGAAGACCTGCACTAAGGTCTATGCACGGAAATTTACACCAGAACCTGAGAACACAGGAGAAAAACTTACAAGCAGAGGAATGTTAAGTGTTACTGAAACTCAGCAGTGGTGGAATATGCACTTGATATCGGTCACACAATAATTTAGCAAATGTTGAGATTTTGAGATTTCGTCGTCAAAGAGCTTGACAGTCGAGGCGGCGAAAATTGCTAGTGCCAATGTAACCAGAACAGAAAGCGTGGAATTGTCAAGCGTGTGGAGATGAGTCGAGCAGGCACGTGGTAGTTTGCGGTTACCAGAAAGAGCAGCAGAAGTAGTTTTGATCCCAGGTGCACCTAACCTCGCCCACACTTACGCCCTTCCCCCACTAGACTATAGTACTACTCGCAATTCCGCACATATCAACGAAATCTAGCTGTGAGAACCAAGATCAGTTATCATTTGAGACATTTTGAACTGAGAGATCAAGGAACCAAACCCGTTCAGAGATAATTTGAAATTCCTTGATTTTATCAGACGTAAGATTTAGGCAAACACACTGACTGACAAAACCCTTTAATTGAGATTGCACACCGATCTTGTCTGCTCATCTGAGGAGGTCTTACTGACTAGTTCTCTGTCCACCTTAGAAACCGGCCAACTTGGTGAACCTCAGTTGGCCTGATGAAGCTATTTTGTCAACGGCGGATTGTTGTCCATTTAAAAACCACCGATTGTTTACCAAACCCTTTCCGAAAGTAGAGAGTACTTTGACAGTAAACACCTGAAGGAAATGAATGTTCATAGCGACTGGTGGTTGTGGCACACATTTTACAGGGAAGCGAAATCGGCCCCTGGTAAGTAACCAGGCTCCAGTTTACAACACTTTGAAAGACGCTTATGTCCAAATTCTCTTTTCAGCGAAAATATTCGAACGCCTGTCCAGAAAGCACAGTCCTTTTATGAAGGATACCTTAAGCTAGTTTCATCTTTTTCTTTTGTTTAATCGCCATCTGTTTCTTCCATTCTTTATTGGATCCAGAGGCTATGCTGGAATACCGTATAGAACAACGCAGAAAATGTAGTTTCAGAGGTTGCCACAAATATGAGCTACACTAGACCCTTCTGTTGTGATACTAGTTAAATTAAACTCAGAATCCCTAATCCAGATGTTTGGTATACGTGAACTTACCTCAACCAGATACTCTAAACAGGTCGGAATAAGAACAAAACTAGATGAAAAAAATGAATAGGACATAGGCTGTGTATGAAATGCAGTATGGTAAGCGATGGATTACATGCTAAAATAAAATACAGAGAAGACAAATTTTATTAAAGCCACGCAAATAACAGGCATACGTTCAGTTACGTCCACGTGCGGCTGATTTAAATGTAATGGCTGTCTTGGCGAAGCGCTTCCATTCCTCCGACTTCAGCGGGAACACAGAAGGAAGGCGTGCGTCGACGTAGAGCATGTGAACACATGTATGGTCTTCAACGTTATAGTACATACTGCGGCACTGAATGTTCCTTTGGCACCTGAATTGACATGGAAAAATGTGCAGATGAAAAACTCTGCAGATAGCTATGTTATGTTATGTTTTGTCAAATATGCTTGAAGTTAAAGAGACAGCCTTCTGCATGAACTGTCCGCTCACCTAATCTGCGGTCCTCCATGGTAGAAACACTACAAGTGTAAATACTTATGGCGGATTTCTACAATTTTGATGGAGAATTTGGAATTTGAAAAAGTCCAATCTCTCCAAGTGTATGTCAGCTAAATTGTAGCATATCCTTTAAACTGTCATGCCTATACAAGGACCCAAATACCAAATGATATTAGAGATCTTATAGTTTGTTCAAGTTTAGTATTTTTGTCAGTCAGCTCGTTATTATTAGCGCTGAACCACGTCAAACATAAGAATCGCACTTTGTCTTCAGGATAATGTCATCATTCGCACTTCCTGGAAGGGTGCTGTAACAAAGATGTTGAATTTTGGCGCGTTCCCATGTACAAACTATATAAGAATGAACTGGGTTTCGTTACATTCGTTCACCTAATGCATATTTTACTGTGTACATTTTGTTCAGTCTTCTTCCTCGCCGGAGTATTTGTGTTTACTGTGTCGGACAGTGCAAATTTTTTTCACCACGTTTTTGGCTGGAATGATCGATTGGATAACATGTACCCACATTTATGTTGCTATTTTATTTTCAGCTTTCGGCACTTTAAGATTTATTCAATCAACCTTAATTCCATACTCCCCTTGAAACCAAAGAGATATCTCGTCTAGTTCTCATCACAGTCCTCGCTTTGACGGATTCTGCTGTATCGACAGCCAGGATTCTTGAACCAAATGTTCCCTGCTTGGGTATCAATGCAAAAGTACAGAGTATTCTCACATTGTCTTCAGTCACCTAAATGATGGATATATTTACTGTCTTACAATTTTCTATTTTGGCACCAAACGTCCTGGAGATTCACTGGTCTATGTGTTCTATTGGATCGATCTTGCTGAAAAGTGATTCTGAAGCCTCATCCGATTCCCACTTTTTTACTCCCGGGTACGCATAATTAAATAAAATGAAAATGAAAGCCAAAATTTAAATTGTGATACTTGTATATTCGTAACGCACTACTTATACGGTTGCTGGAAATTCTCCGACAGTCCATGACCGGTTCCGTCCTTTTTCGGGCTCATCATGTAGGCGCAGTTCCCGAGTTTCCGTCAACCCTATGTTCCACTTGAAACCAAATTGCACGAAGTTAGCGAAATACACTCATTTGCAAACAAATCTGGTTTTGCGAGAGACTCATCTGGAACATCACAAACGAGAGATTCAGTGTGATCCAGGTGAGTCTCTCCCAAACCAAATTTGTTTGCAAATGAGTGTATTTTGCTGAAAGTTAAATTGTTGTGAATCAGGTTGCTGCTTATTCGGACGGTGTTGGTCGACCGCACCGTATTCCCACCTTACCACTCTGTCTTGTGCGCACACGGTTATATTGAAAGGGATCAAGGAATACGCCTCATATGAAATGGTCAGATGAGTGTGCGCGGATGCCTAATTTAAGTTGCAGTTGATGAATGTTGAGAAAGGGATAGCGTAACGAGGGACAGAACGTAAGAATCGGTTGAGCAAGCGTACTGATTTAAAAGGAAAACGATACCGTTTTAAAGAGTTATGCTGTAACGAGAATATGTCTTAGCTAAACCCTGTTCAGTGTGCACTGTTGTCAGCTTGTGATCTACAACTTGCAGGTCATCCAAGTTCAACTTCAAGGCTTTGTGCATCAGAACAGAGCTCAAAGAAATCAGTAAATACAGCCGGTTTGTTTAGACGGATTAATGTGTATATTCTCTTCAAATAACCGATATCAAGATTTTATAACAAACAGGACTGAACATGTTTACTATACTTATTTTACGTATCCAACTACCGAAATGCTGTCTTTCGAATATTTTTTCATGACGATAGTCTTTCATTTCCACTAGAAAAGGCATTTTGTTGAAGCACCGCATTCTTCACTACCATAGCGATCAGCCTATTTGTCATCTTTCCATCGGCTAGTCATCAGTTTCTGCTTTGGCCTGGTGTATGTCCTGAACGTTATGTACCCTGAATACATGCGTGACAAGTGCCACATAGTGTGCCTGAATGTGCTTCAGGTATAGAATCACGTATCTCTTGTTGTTTAGCGTCATCCAATCTCTCTAAAACATTCGGCCAAGTATTGGGTCAGATACGGAACACAATCAGAATAACCAAGCATTTTGTTAGCCACGGTGATGGCACCTGATGCTACACCAGTGTGAATTTCAGACAGAATTTTGAGGGTGCAATCAGCTGGTGACATTTTCAGTTATTTTGTTATCTGCTGCCAAAATCAAGTCGACAGGGACCGCGGAAGTAGGAAAGAGATGTTTGGATTGGAAAAAACAGGTCGACTAACGGATGGAGTGCCTTGAAACAAAAATGGATGATCATACGATCTCAAAGTGAAGTTTGAAATTCATTTTTTATTCCATTTATATCTTGCAGCAAATAACTGTCACCATTCACTTGTGTTTCTCAGGGTCTTCAAAACAGAAGCTTCTTAACGACTGCTCGGGGATTTTGAGTAAGGCAGTTGTGACAGCGTGACGAGGCACCAGGGTAAACGAAACATCTGAGATAACTGAAATAAATTTATAATTAATGCCTTTCCCTCCGAATGACCAACTCATCGTAAACGATCGATTTAACTGTCCTTTGGGAGCACTCCCTAAAAAAGAAGCACTATATGGCTGTCATCTCTATCGGTTAGGTGACATTTTCATGAACTGGACGCGGAAAGGAAAATTAGAAAACTCTTGGCGATTCTGCTACGGATGGAGCTGTCATTCCGATCTAGCTTTACGGGTCGCATAACAAACAGAATCAAACTATAACGACAAGGAGTATTTTCTCAAAACTCAAGGAATTTCGTGTATGAGGATAGTACAAATTATCTCTGGCACGCTTTTAGTACAAAGGTGGAGCATATTAACATCTTTAAACGACCATCGGTAGCCCAGTGCAGAAAGCGGGTTGCAAATCCATGAGGGAAAAACAACTAAAAAACTGCTAATGAATAAGATTTAACTGAATATGCCAGGCAAAACTCGTAGCAAGCAATCAAAATTCAGTTGTGGCACCACTGAATCCAGATATAGCAACGAGTCCCCGGAAAATCTTGCGATATTTAGTGTGTTGTAGGCTTTAAAATCCACATAACTTAATTTGGATATGAAAGTATCAATAGTTGGCGTTCCTATTTCGCCTATCGAGTTTTTGGTAGACAGCTCAGTTTACTACAGACTATTTCATAATTCGAAACAACTGGAGAACTAGGAAGATTATCCACCTAAATGAAACACTTACCACAAGATCAGTTTATTACTTCAGATCATACATTGTGTAAACTATCGTGGCGTCAAGTTTCAAGTCCACATCAAAGTGTGGTTGAGTTTTACGCCTGTTTATAATGAAATTGCTACCCTCAGGGGGAAAAAAGAAGATGAATCGAGAAAATTGCTCTTCTATGAGCCGGCCTCCGTTGGGGAGGAATTCATACTGAAAAAGGCTAAGCAGATCTACATTTACGAGTCTCCACAAAGTTGTGTTTCTTATGAGATTTTCACGACAGAAGTGAATAACCGCATCTTGCTTGAGCAGTTTGCGAACGTATTTTTTGTGATATGTAGGCGGCAGCTCAAATCTGGTTACTGGTTGTTTAGAGCTGAGCAACTGGTTTACGAAAGTTTCATCAGCTGTCGAGTAGGTATCCTCAGTGCAGCGTTAGATGGATCAGGGCACTGGTGATGTAGTCCTGAGTAATGAGTGAAGACCAGCTAAGCTCGTTGGATAGATCAGCAGCTTCTAACCGGTAATCAATTGCTAGTGACCATTACACTGTTGTTTATGTACTCAACAGCCCTCTATTTTGGCTGCTACTCACATTCGCCTCCGCATGGTCATAGCCTTTGCCCACATATAAAACAAAAATTCTGATGCCAGAGGAGAGAGGAGGCAGCAACGCACAAAATACCAGTTTTTTTAACATACTGCACATCAGTGTAAAACTCATTGGGGTTCATTAACCATGTAAGGAAGGACGAGAAATGGGAGAGGTGAACTGTTGCCTGTGTGCCAACTGAAAAGCTCTAAGAATCCTGATGGAAAAATTAGGTTTTGATAAGAGTTTTGTTGATTAAGGCAAAAAGGAGTAAAATATGTCTCTAAAACATCGAAGCTTCAACTGAATAAATTGATTCGAATGATTACTTGGATTAAGCGTTATCCTATTTGAAGCAGCCCGGTCGAATCATGAACGTGAACAGACGATTTAGTGGGTTGTCTTAGGTCAAAGAACACAGCATCAAGCACGAACCTCTAGACCGGATAGGTCGTAGTATATGCATGTGTTTTTTGAGTTGGCATAAAAGACTAGAACAAAGGGCGATAGCTGATAATGAAGAGGGTTTTTTATAGTTTTGTAACGCCTCAGTCATAAGGTTGCTGAAAATTCGCCCTTCTTGGGGCTCATCACGTAGGCGCAGTCCCCGAGTTTCCGTCAACCTTATGTTCTACTTGAAAATAAATTGCACGAAATCAGCAAAATACACTCATTTGCAAACTAAGTTGGCTTTTCGAGAGACACCTGGAACCCAGCTGAATCTCTCATTTTGGTGTTTCCAGGCAACTGAATGTGTTGCACCAGGTTGCCTCATGTTTCAGTCGCTGCGATATTCGAGATATAGCGACACATATATAGTTTTATAATGCACTACTCATAAGGTAGCGACTGAAATATAAAGCGGCCTGATGCAGCACATTTAATAGCCTGGAAACATCAAAACCTAAAGATTCAGCTGGGTTCCAAGTGAGTCTCTCCAAAAACCAAATTAGTTTGCAAATAATTGTATTTCGCTGAAGAGTGGTTTTTATTTAGCCAGCGTCCGTATACCGCAATTGTGTGAACGTAATTTGAAATGACTACCTTGAAAATCGCGGCAAATCGATTAAGTTCGTACACTGTGATTTCACTATTCCTAGTAATGTACGTCTCAAAAGTACAGTGTTACCAATATACAACAGATTTCACACTAAAAATATCAGTACTATGCGTCAAGGTTGGCATTCTAAGAGCCTTCTGTAATCAAAGTGGTTCAGCAAAACCCACCTAATTGCGCAGGCAACCAAAGTCGGTTCCGTGATACTTTGATGACAGCCATCTGATGATGGAGCGGAATTAGTCAATGCTGACAATACCAGAGGAAAATCACGCCTCAGTTGAGTAGTCAGAGGAGGTTTTAAAACTTCATCCTCAATTAACCGGCACACTACTTGTCCTTCGATGCCATTCATTGGTACAGTAGAAGCCTTCTGCGTATCTGCTCTAACTGCTACCACAGGGTCTTTCTCATTTGGTTGATGATTCTCCCAGTCGATATCTCTGGTCTCTGAGACATACACCAAATTTCTCGGGTCAGCGTCTCGCCACCCATCTTGAGCAGATCCTCTGTGAACGAGGATGTCGTTGATGCTTGTCCAAATGTATTGCGACTGAGCCGATAATTGTAGGGAGTTTAGCACACGATGGTCCAGTCCCGTTAAGAAGAAATATTTCCCAGTCTTTTGAGAATGCTCTGCGCATATCCTGAGAGCATCACAGAAGCTACCAGCGGTTCCGAGAAAGATCGCACATGACCCATCATTCAAAGTTGTTAGATTGCTTGCACATTCTGGTCCACAAACCAGTTCCAAGCATAAGGATATAAGCATTCCAAGTTGAAAACATTTGGTCACAGAAGGCATCATCAGTAACTGTTTGAAATTTTTTAATTATCACACCTCAGCTTATGCTAGCGCACAAATATTCATGTGCCATCCAATGAAAAATATCAATCGATTTGATTGGCCGAGTTCGTAGCTCGCAATTTGCCAACTTGTATAAATAAGAAAGCACAGTTTTAGTGTCCGACCTTGTGTCAGTATATCCAAAAATATCGATATTCAAATCAAATAACGAACCCCTAAAGTTAGGTGCTGAAATTCAATGGATACACAGCCGCCTCTCTAAGCAACAACCACTACCACATTAGGAAAGTAACATTGGCTATGTGGAAAGCAAGTTTTGACCAATTATAGTAAACTGTTCAATTGGTGACTGTGTCTTCTTCTTAACGTTTTACACCAGCTTAATGACAAAAAGAATGGGCTGTCAGCCCAACTTCATTTAATATCCTCGGGTCAAAACATCATCTGGCCACCAATTTGGTGAGAATATTTTGTCGTTATCTCCTGGAATGATCCTTCAAGAAAACTGTAACAACTGCTATTCCGCCGTTTCAAACTTACGTAGTCGGGGGCTTCCCTTTGTGTCAAACTTTTAAGTGGTTGTAGCTAGCCTAGTTAACCCCTCACAAATCTCCGGTCACTGACTTCTCACCACACATCCCTCATCCCAGTCTTGCTGGCTCACTTCACCGTCAATCACGTAATCGTTGTTACATGTATAAGCCTTTTCTCAGAAAAACAAAATAAACCTTTAATAAACTCAAGGGACCTGTTTGACATTACGGCATTCAACGTGCTTACTTTAGGTCAGATCTCGTTTCCTCTATTGATCTATATATATCCCATTTCCAGTGGACACGTAAAAGACCCCTAGTTTGTTTATTCATCCCATTCCGCTCGGGCAAATGCAGATTTTTCGAATTTTATGTTCGGGTGTCTGGTGATCCGGTTGCAGTGGCTCTTGGTAACTTCAGAGTGAGAGCCTTGCTTAGACTCAAGACCGAACGAGCTTTACTACACAAGGCCCCAAGTGAAAATCCCCTCTGAGTGCCTTGACTGACTGGTACAATCAAGATCAGTGCACCTAAACGCGGGAAGCGTTATTTGTTTGTTGTGCCAGCATGCGCCCCGACAAATGGTGACTTTGAACCTGGAGAAGACAGTTTCTTTCGGAGGCGTGTCACCGTTTCTCCGATCAGCGAGGTGTTCCGATGTTTTGATTCTGATAGGTGGTATGACTGCTTGACTGTGTCCTCGTGAAGACCGATTCGGGATTGGTGCTTATCTATTTTGGATCAGCGGAAACGCCCAGCAAAAACGCTTAGGCTTCCACACCGTCTGACTTTTAGGTCACCAAATGCAAAAACAAAACAGCCGTGGACCTAGTCGGACCATATGGCAGTCGGTTGTCGGTTTGGATTTATAAAATTTGTTTGTCGTTCATATTTTAGTACACTTCCAGATTCTGATTATGGCATCAGTTTGATTTGGGATTAGTCGAAAGGACAATCAGTTCACCAATAGCAAGGGTTTCTGTAGCTTAACAGTATCCAGGTGAGTTGGATGAGAAGCTTGCATAACTTAAATAGGTTGGTGATGATTAGGCTGATGAAAAAAATAAGCTAAAAGGAACTTCCCATTTGGATCTGTCTACATGGTGTCACTCACATACCACAGTGAGCACTGAATCCTGTCACGTTCACCAGCTCAAATTGCATACACAAAATCTTTAATAGCAAAGAGTCTGTGACGGTAGGTGTATTTACACAAAACACGAATAATGGAAAGCTGAGGGATTGACGCAGAATGCTAGTGAAATGCGAAAGCCAGGATGATGGAAAAGGGTTTTGCAACAAGAAACGGTCACACCATCTTCCAGTCAACCTAATCAACTGGTCCGCGGGGCTGTTAGGATTGAAAAACGGGCTGAACACTGAAGGACAGTTCAGGTAGGTTCTATCAGTTCACACTCTAAAAACCGACTGAATTTGAACTGGGCGTACGTATCAGTCAGACAATACCGATGGAATTCTATCGAGCGATCTCACTGCTGTTTAAATCCTGCAAAATTCGATCAAGTTTGCCAGTCGGTCCTGGCTGATTTAAAGATGCTACTGTAAAATGTCTCGAACGAGGAAAAAGATTTCCAACAGAACGGAGCTCTTTGAAGGTGATCCACATGTTCAAACAGGGTCCGGAATTTAACGAGGCATTCGTCCAGTGTCTACAGCTCCCAGGGTGTTTCCCGGTATCATCCAGCGAAAGTCAGTTTTGCGAGAATCAAGCTGAGTTTTGCCCTAATCTGGGTTACATAAATCATATCTTCACCATGCAAAAAGCGTTGAAACTGTGTCACTTTTCCGACGATCAACAATGATTACCCTCCTCGGTCCGACCGCTAAGAAAAGTGGCAGCCTCTTGTGGTGAACAGCTTTTCTTCCAAATTTCGGTCCTTTGGAAGGGAGTTACATTTCTCCCGCATGGAAGCATGCGTGCATAGGGCAAATTCTCTACCAAATTCCCCTCATCCATTCGTGTCAAGCAAAGATGTTCACTGTTATCATCAATAATATGTCGCCTGAATCTCTTTTATTCGCCTCGAATACCTCGATTATAAACGTACTCCCAGGACTTTCCCACACGGACATTCAGTACAGCGACGATATCACTCTTCTCAGGATAAACTCTTCAGAAATTCAGAATATTTTGGATAGCCTAAATAATTCTGAAGCACATTCTGGTATACGCTTTGCACCTGTGAACTGCGAAGTATTGCTGCAAGATTAAGTGGGATCAAACCTAAACCTCGTCCAAGTCTGAGGTCCGGCTTGTCTTACTTAATGGATCAGAAAATTGGGCGGTTCTTCTGGGATACCTTCAAAGGCGCTGTTTGTTTCACAATGATGGCACCCGAAGCAATGTCCGAGTTTTGTGGTAACACCTGATCGGTAAAGGTGAAGCCTGACAGATGATTTTCAGGAAAGTTCATTTTGTAGTAAAGGCAATTTCTCAGGTTAGTTCTCGGTCTGAACCTTCCAAACAAGGGTTTCCGTCAAAACAACCATCAAAGGTACACGTCGCTCAAAACCAGGTCATAAAAACATCTATAGTGGCTCGTATACAAAGTGTGTGCGGTGACAACATTCTGGGAATTCTGAGGTTTTCTGCAGGCGGCATGGGCAACCGGCATTCGGCAGATATTGGATCCTGCTTGGCGGTTGGGTTCAGAACTTCAACCAATCAGGGATCGCCTTGATGCTGGCCCGGCAAGTCATCCTATTTTCCAGCCAATCGCGTATGGGATGGAAGTCTTAACTGCAGCAGCGCCAAACTGCGAGCGACAAGCCGACGCCGGTGCGTAATGTCGCGGGATACATTCTCCCTCAGTAGATAAGCTAGTCACAATCCGCATTTTACATTGGTAAGTCCATACGCTATGTACTCCCCGGGTCCGTTCTCCACAAAAAGCTTTCTTCGCCCAGCTTTGTGGGATGCATAACACCATGACTTGACAACCAGGCGCAGAATCCCTCACTAGCCATCTGAGTCTCCTTGGTAGCTGCAATCTTACTGGACGGGAACCGCGGAACAGATTCTGCTGTTTTACACAAATAGCGGAGGTCTTGCATCGAAACGGTCACTCATACACATTCTGCAGCGCTGGTCAAATGGACCAGTTGTCGTCGATGTTCAAGCTGAACCAAAACTTTCAAAGCTTTTTTTCCATTTCGTCACTCACTTTATCCTCTGTGGACCAAGCTGAGGCAGCAAAGACCGCTGTTGCTCGATTTATGGTTTGTTGGCTAAGATGGTCCTCTGCAAACCATATATGTGGACTTAAATACTGATAGGTCACCCATGCATAATGAACGATGCTGTGACGTCCATAAAACAAAGATATTAGGTCAGGCGCTCCAAAGTATGGCATCAGTTGTTGGTTAGGATTGGGGGGTAGCGTAAGTGTCGACCTCAAATTTGGAGGGTCAGGAGACTGGTTACCTGAACTTCTGTCTACGGAAAGAACCTAATGGGATAGTGTGTAGAATTTTGCACAGCACAATTTTGTGCAATCCAACGCACCACAATAGGCTCTTCGCAACATGCTTGCAAATCGATCCCGCCGGACGTCAAAAGATATCGACATTGGTACTCTCCCACCAGAAGGTGAAGCGCACAGACAATCTTAGGTTATGGCTGTAGGAATTTTAACTTTCATTGTTGTCTCCACGTAATCGTGTATTATGAGGACAATGACAAAAGTCCTCAGCCTGCGAGAAAAAAACATTCACATACTGTAAACGATCTGCAGATGAAATTGAAACACCCTCATTGCCTGTAAATTTCGCAGGTCTGTTGGTCACTGACAAGCATGACCGATTTATCATTAAGACCGACAATGAGGATTGCAGAGACCACTTTGAGGGAAGAGGGATTATCAACAATGACTTATTGAGAGGTAGACCATTTTGATTACCTTTCTTTAGACGGATGGTTGTATTACCAAGTGCTGGATCATTGTGATTCTACAGTAGAATCTTATCCGAATTGTAGAATTTGACAGTGAATCGAAGTTAAGAGGACTTGAAACACGTGTAGCATGTATTTCTGTTCCATCTTGCAGTAAAATACTGTATTCGGTGGCATTAAAGAAACTGTTGCTTAAAAAGGGCCGCGTGGTTACGGCCAAACATCGCCTCTATCGACATGCTGGCCCCAATAAAAGGCCACTTCTGATCGGCCGATTTAAATGATTTCCCTGAAGAAGGAAGAATGAAGTAGTAGTAGAGGATATGACTTATTTATCTCGCAGTTTGTCCGAATAACAGATTGCCAGTTAGTTGTGCACCTCGCAAAGCTTACGGTCGGTTTCTTACTGGAAGCCAATTTAAATCACGGGGCGTGCATTTAAATAAGTCGGTTGCAAACTGATCTCAAGGGACGTGAGGAAAATTTGCGCACGTCTCTATTGAGGAAAGAATGTTGGAGAATTTATGATAATTTACACATTTGTATGCGCCTTTTTCAAACACAAATTTATGGACTTTTGGAAGAATGAACAACACTGAGGTAAATTATTTTCATTTTCAATAATAGGAAACACGCGTAGGGGCTACAAATATTTTCTGTATATATATGTGTGTATGCAGTTTGTGTAAGTCTGCCAGAGTCAGCATAGCCTAGTTTGAAAACTGTTACATTTTAGCTGTAGGTTCTCAGAAAACTACCCCAATAAGTTCACTTGCAAGCTAAGTTGGTGTTAACAGGATACTTAAGACGATCCAATTAGAACCACTAGTTTATTCTTCTGCTGAATGTGCTGCGCAACGACCACCTGATGTTTCTTTCTTGTATATTATTGCAGCCTTCTCAGTACGCTTCTCGAAGGCTATCAAAACGTGTGAATCAGCTGAGATTTACTTGAGTCTTCCGTTAAGACCAATTTAGTTTACAAATAAGTTTAATTCATCAACTGGGCACAAGTTAGTACGTAAGGTTGGCAAAAACTAGGGAACACCCCTATCTAAGTGGCCTCAGGAAGAGTAAAACAGATCATCGACCGTCGATAAGATATCAGTAACAAAATGGACAGTGTGTTCTCCAAAAATAGTATGCTGTTATACTATACAACTATGGAAAGGATATTCAGTGCCATTATTTGCACGTGGACTTCTGTGTACTTATGAGTAGTCTGAAAGTAAACAAGTATGACGACACTGTCACGCCAGTCATGAGTAGGGGGTTGTTTTCGAACTAGCGAACAATTCGTACATAAGTAGACTTATTGTTTTCGACAAACTGTTGGGGTGTTATATAGATGTCCTGAGTTGCATGTGTTTCTGGCACTTATTCGTTTTATTGTTGTCTATATGTCTGCATTAGCAGAATTGTGTATGCACACCCACGCGTATTAGTTTTAGTGGATCTCATCTAGTTCTGAAGGAAACTGGTCTCTGGACAACTAGATCACTGCCTGTGTTTGGAGCTGCTCGTTTCAGAAATATATTTATTAATCAAACCGAGCAAGAGATTCACGGTGCATTATAGGACTGCAAAGTTAACGGGTGTAAGGTGGACTGAGAAATTACTAGGTCAAATTATTTTGATGGAGTTTAACATGTTATTGCCATTTCTACTTGCGTGGATAATCGTCAGGTGTTGGGCGGAGGTTAGTGAAAATTGTTTGGCGACGCTACGACGGGATTTGTTCTGTGCATACAGATAAACTTGGTGTATTTGGTCCTCTGCTTTGCAGCTGCCATTCGACATTTTATGATGTCACTGACGTCGCTCCCGTCAGGTTTGAAGTTAAGGTTGATACATTCCACCTTGAAGGTCTACGTATCTCGGAATAATCGCCACACTCAACGGCGTCAAAGGTCACTCGGTTAATCCGAAATGCCACTACAGAAAATTTTCTGGATCTACTGTGCAAAGTTCTGACCAGTTAATGCTTGTATTACATGAATCCGGTAAAAAAAAACAGATTTTCCGCAGTTCAGCAGTGCTTACGAATGGTTGTTCTGTAAATGGTTTCACTGGTCATGAGTCACATCAAAATGGGAAGAAATCAAATATATCTGTTCAGTTTCTTTTCTAAACTAGGTTTATTGTTTAAGCGGAGAGGGTTAAGTAGCGCTCTGAGTACCATGTATTCATTCTCGTGACTTCCTGGTAGCTAGAAATTCGTCGGTGCAACGCACACATGAGGTCGGTTACGCAGTCGAAGTTTGAGCCCTAGTTTTAATGGCCTTTGCGAAGATTTCAGCTTATGTAGGACCTAGAGGAATTTTCATTTTAACTGCCTTAGTCGGGAAATGACAAGTGCCCTGACATCTTAGGTTGACATTCAGTGCGGATGCTCAAATCAGTCGTATGAATTGCATATGCGGTATGATGAAGTGCAAAGACTCCTCATTTACTTGCCTGTAAATGAATTCAGCTATTTCATGGAATGAAATATTGATGGGCAGCAAACTGAAAACTTAGATGAGAGGGAGCTGCTACACAGAGCCTAATTTTCTTGGTTCTTCTAACAGCTAGAAATTGTATTTGAATTTGCTACTGAACAGGTAATCAAAAACCGGTTTCAGTGCATCCAGTAATCATTTTGCCAGTTTGCGTTGTGTAGAACAAGCCTTTCTACTGCCATTTGTTTCCCTTTTTCAACCTAGTTTTCAATGGAGTCTGACGTTCTAGCCCGCATATTAAGTCCAGAATATCTTGAGAAACTGTTGTTCTATTCTTCTTAAAGTTTTTTGAGTGATTTGCACTCCCACAAAAGGGGATATATTAACAACAAGATTTGCGAGTTCCACGCAGGTTGGTTTCGGACGGCCCCGGTAGAAATAGCCATATGAGCTTACTGCTGTCGAAGTTGAAATCCAATGATTCCAAGTAAATTCATAAAAATTTTGCCGCTATCCGAATTGGAGTACATTTTAACCTCTCCTAATGAGTTGAGCAGCAAGCGTTTAAACCTACAATTAGAGGTTTCGAAAACCGTCTGTTTGATCTTTGTATGTACTTCCAATGTGATTCAGGAAAAATTTGAAGTAAGCCTCTGATGAGTGATTTATTCTCCATCTCACTGTTAAAGTTTTACTAAATTTAGAATTCCAGATACTTGAGCAAGGTTGTTTATTGTCCTACATTCACTGGCTTCCCTAAGATCCGACTCACCGAAGGCTATCCGACTGCCCCTGTAAAATTCTGTTTGATTGTTTTATGAGGGTAATGATTTTGCAGGTTTTGTGGAATCCTTAAGTGGCAAATACAATGCAGTTTAAAACGTACAGTGCTTTTTTAATCAGGCGTATATGTGGTGAGCTGGAGCAGATACGAGTAGAGATACTTTCTGGAAAATCAGGTGAAACTATCGCGGAACCCTGTCCATCCTTTTGCCACTGTGTGGACTGACTGCTTCCATCTAAGTCCAAGGAGCCAGTCGACTAAACTATCCAACGCGACCTTTGTTGTGTCGAGGCTTAGCGTTTCCATTGATATCTAGGCTCAGTAAATTTCAAACATTTGGGGCACAATTAAGTAGCCCAAAAGACACCCCCTAGTATGCTCTAGTGCCTAAACACTGAAGGAGCTTACCCTACGTGGAATGTCAGGGGTGGAAACTTTAGTAAAACAGTTGAACGAAAAAATCTCTCATATATATATATATATATATATTTATTCAAGGTAATGAGTTCGTATCTCAAACCCGACCTAAAGCTGCCATCCCGACCTAAAGCTGCCACCTTGACGTGGTGGTCGGGCTTCAGTGCTGCAACGATCCTGCGGGCTACACTGGCTGGAACTTCGTTCCACAAGGTGCAACCATGCCAGGAAGGCCAAAGGGGAGCAGCCAGACCAAGA